>NW_010535795.1:97710-178827 GCF_000687285.1 Phaethon lepturus
ACCAAGTACGCGTGGCAGCACAAGACAAAGAAGAGGGGACCCTCTTCTCCCTGGGTGGCGTTAACCCATGGCCCCCGCTACTTGCCTGTGGCCGCTACTGGAAGGCAAACCATTCTCAAACAATTCCTTCTCAAGAGACCAGGGAAATTTGCTTCGAAATCAGGTACTCTGCATAAACGAGAGCACTGCTGTTTGCATGCTTATTTTCTTTTGTAACCATGCTGGAAGTACGTTCGACGTGCTTAGAGCCATACTAACCTCTGGTGGGTTTGGTGAGCAGAGGGTCAGGCTCAAAAAGCCAACAACCTACCTTTGACCGTAACGCCTGGGGGTGAATCCAGGACAGAGACCTGCCTGTCCCGTGTGCGCACGGTGGAGCCAGCACCCGCTCTGCCACGGCACGACGACGCTGCTCGTGGCCACCTGAGTGACGCTTGTCGCGGGCACCGTCACGGCGTGCTGAGCCGTGGACCCTGGGGCTACGAGCCCTGGCTGCCACGGCAGGAGCTCAACAGCAAAGGCGGGCAAAGGTGAAGGCGCTGGCTGCCGAGAGGGACTCCCGGCACGCAGCAGCAGCCGCTTGAATTTTCCTTCACTTTTTAGAATTACTTTTGTAAGCTTTCAGTATGAAAGAGAGCGCGTAAAACCGCATTCTAGTCTGCTGTGCACGGAATTTTAAATACCCACATTAATGCAGAAATAAACCAACTACTGTACCTAAAGCTAAATGCTGTAAATAAGGAGCTACGTGGTATGAAGAGAGGACAAATCTCAGCTCGCACTTGACAGACTCAGGTTTTGTTCTCATTTCTACCTTTGACCGGTTTGGTGACTTTGAGTAAGTCATTGCTTTCTTTCTAACTCCCTCTGGGACAGGCGCGTTCATATAGCGGCTGCCATGAAAAGCCCCAGCGCTAGTGAAGATCTCTGGATACTACTACAATATACAAACAATATTTAAAGACCTGTTAAACAAACTATGCACGCAGAGGAGAGTTTTTTTTCCTTGGCAAAAAGTATCATGTTGCAATGAGTGAAAACTCCAGATGTTTCATAAATAAATAAATATATACATATATATCTACATTTACCCAAACACATTTATTCAAGTACATTCCTAATTAAACTCCAGATAGCTATTACAGCTTTGCTAGATTATTTCCTACCTCTGTACCTCTGTATCTTAAGACATTAAAGCTTTATCATCTCACTTCTAATAAAAAGCATTGATTTGCTATATCTTATTTTTAAGATTTATATTCTGGCTTTGCATAAAACTCAACGCTTAACTCATTTTTTTAAAGCCATCATTATCTCAAGCACATGGCACAGAACTGTATTTACAAGGAAACCCCATATTTTTCAGTACGTACTTGAAAGCGGTTAATGTTTCGGATAGGAAAATACAATCTGCTTCTCAGCAGTCACTGTTGAAATAGGCCTTTGTCTAGTGTTCAGGCAACAGTTCTGCCTTTTCTTACCTCTCTCTCCTTGCTTACACGTATGAGTGTCCATTTACAAGCTACCAGATGAAACAGATGCCAATCTTAATCCGATTGCATGAATTCACAACATAAGCTGCAAGAAGTACATCACCACCTGCCTGAAGACTTCACTTCTCTTAAAATGTCCGACAGAATCGCCCCCGAATTATACCAGAAAGATTCGTTACGTTATTGGCATGGGTGTGCAGTGAGGCTTTTGTTCTTGCTGTTGGCACTTGGTATCTGATATAAATGTTGATGTATAACTTGCAAGGGCAAAAAGTTCTAGGTCACTTATTTTCTTTTCTCACAGTGGGCAAGGAATTGAAGCTGTATCTGCTAACCAAAAGTAAGGGAACTTTGAAATAGGAGAGAGCAGTGCTATGGACCACATTAAAAACCAACCAACCAACGAAAACACTGAAAACTGGAAAAAAAACATTGATAGCAATGGGAGCAAAAAGAATGTCATGAAAACCAGTTGCTGGGTAAAGGACATTGAGTTCTCTGAAAGTTTTGAGGGTTTATAAGACTGGCAGTGTCCCACCATTTTGGATGTCAGGTCATGCGCTGATTCAAAAAACAGTAAGCAATAACACATCGACTGCTTTTGGTTGTTACTGTATAGACACCTACCTCGGTAGGATATTAGTTGTGAAAGCTGACACATTCTGACAGGTGGAGAATATATTTAAAATATTTGGCTTAGTTTTTGGAAGAAGGAAGGAAACAACAGTATTGAATGACAAATTTTAAAAATAAAAGATTAAACCAGCTTTTTTCTTGGTTTTTTCCTTTGGATGGCATGATATTTATTTTTTCTTAATGATGACAAAGCTTAAGATTCTCATGTGTTTGACAACATTTATCATCACAAGCATAGAAGGTAAAAGCAGCAATTTTGGATGACTTGTCCAATGAGGTCATTAAAAATTCTTATCTTAGAAAAATTTAATTAGCTTTTTTCTTTTTTTTTTTTTTTTAAAAGAAACAACACCCACTTTATAATCGGATATTGAAAAACATTAGCATTTTTAAGCGCTGCTGGATTGGGAGATGGCTGCTTTTTGTTTGCCAGTTCAAGTATCCCTCTGGAAACAGAGCTGCAATATTGGAATTGTAACTCTAGTTGGCAGCAAAACACGATCACCGTGTCAGAACTGTTCTGACACAGGAAATGGCTGAAGCAATGACAGGAGGAAACCTGCAGGGAAGCAATATTTTATTTTTTTTTAAATGTTGGCTTAGCTTGCATCAGTAGGGTCCCATGGGTTTCCATGACCACCATCCCCATCTTTAAATAAAGTAACAAGCTACCTTCAGTGGCAAACACTCACCCATCACTGCTGCATCACTTCTGGACCACCGATGTATGAGCTGCTTCTGCCGCTGGTAAAAGTTCATGATTTGTCAGCTCAAGAGTCTGTCCTTTGCTAACAGCATTACTTTTGAAATGTCTGCTGTAAGTGGAAGTTTTTATTTGTTTATTCACTTTTTCTAAAGAAAAATGTGTACAAGCAACACACTGTTTGGGCTCTGGCTTCCTGTAGTAGAGTCCCCAGTTTTAGAGACCTTCTCGATCTCGATCTTGTTTCCCAAGACTGGGCAGGAAAAAGGGATGAGGGTGGCAGCGCCCAGCCTGCGCGGCCACGTTTTCTTTTTCTCGCTCAAAGACACTCTCAGGCATGGGGAGAGAAACGTAGCAGGCTTTCAAAGAAAAGAAGATACTTAATCTGAGAGGCACCCACTGGATGAAGCACCATTGCCCTAACACAGACCTCCCAAGTCCTGGGCCCAAGTGACAATTTCGTCCTTGTTTTCATGTCTTGGCCACAGAATAAGTAGTCCCTCGTTCCCTCCACGCAGGTGCTGTGAAGAACAAGAAAACACTCGCTTGAGGCATTCAGGTATAACTGTACTGTAAGTCACAGGTACATGATTTATACCTTTATTCATGAAAGATTTTGTAATACTTTTGAGGAAAGCAGTGAGGATTTAGACAAAGGGAAATATACCTACTTAGGGAGGTTTTGAGTGTAATTTGGTGCTCCCCTTGTTCTCTGTAGCAAGCAGGTGAAGAAAAGGGCCTCCGAGGTAAACCCGCTCCCTGATGGATAGGGAAGTCTGAGCGGCTGGAGCACAAAATCTATTTCATCTTAGGCCCCAGGAAGAATCTGTGAAACTTGAGGGTACTTAAAAAAACAGGCATGGAAACAAAAAAATCCAGGACAGTTGGAGAAGATAGTTGCTCTTTTCTTTCTCATCTTTGAGCAGCACTTGTCTTTTGACTTTTTGAAAACAAGGGAGATACTTCCTTTAATTTTTCTTCACAGGCTCAGCCTAGCTGCTCTGGGCAGTGCGCGGGGTCAGCCTCTCTGCACCTCTTCTGCGACTCCCCGGCGGACCTTCCAGCGTGCCGATACCAGCCAATGCTCTCCAGTCAGCAGCGCTCCTTTCCCTCCGCGCTACATTCCAGGTCAAGAATGTGCCTACGAGCAGAAAGCACAGACAAAAGAGTCCAAGAAGGTCTTCTCTTCTGCAAGCTTCAGGGAGCTGCTCTAGCTGAGCAACTCACTGCAATAGCAATGAAGTAGGCTACCATGAAGAGAAGAAAACATGGAAAACAAAACAAGACCAGTGCAAAGTCATTGACCCTTATTTCTTTCTACAGACAATTGCTTTGAAAGAGGAGTCCAGAGGAACAATAAGGAGATGCAATGGATGGTCTTACACCTAGCGTTTCATTGCTAGGTAGACATAGATGTCCATAAACATGAACAATTTGCTAAGAAACACACCGTCTGCAGCTCTAGCTGGGAACACAAAATACATCAAAGTAACGACATATTTTAAAAAGGCCATTCTCTCTAAAAAAAAACATCTCCACCTTGCCTATAATTTGAAGTGACCTCGATTTTCAATCTGTTTTAATCGGCACCTTCAAAGAGAAATTATGTCTTCAAAATACAAGGAGTTAACCTATTTTTCAGTGGTAGATGGTCTGATAAGCAGCTCTGCAATAAGAATAAATGGTATTGGAATGTGACCATGACAGATGAGAGATCTGATTCCCTACTCCACCTACCACATTTTTATGGAAGGTTTTTTTGTTGTTAGTGAAATAAGTAAACGCAAGTTCATTATGCAGCCACCAGTTTATTTTGCAGCTGCTTTCCAGGTTATTTGCTGTATTCGCTTAAATATGAATGAAAGAACAGACAGCAGAATCCAGAACCCCTGTCCCCAGACACCATGGCTTACTGGCAAAGAATAATTACCAGCAACCAATGATGGGACATGTCACATCTCTTTCTGAGCCTATTCACTGTAAGATGCCAGTCATTCCAAGAGCTAAACACTTAGGTCTTGCAGGGAACAGAAGACAGCAGAGCACTTTTCAACTGCAAGTTTTCACTGTGCTTCAAGGAACAAAATAGGAACCACCTTCTGGTTATCATTTCCCATTTAGGCCATTTGAAATAGTTTTCTATTTCAAAAGCTTAACGACAAATATATAACCTGTGGGAAGGGAGAGGGGAGAAGCAGCGTGGGACATATGGGTCACAGAAATTTGTCACACCTCCACCCCCACTGAAGACAATGCACAATAGTACAAAGTAGACGATCGACTCCCTAAGCTCTTACAGTGCTTTACAAACTTCCACCAAACAAACTTTTTAGAAGTGAACCGTTTACTTAATTTAAATATGTAGCTGGTATAAACAGAGTCTTTGAAGTAGGGAGACAGATGATCAGGATTAGCCTTTTGATCTTTCCAAATTGTTTTAGCAAGTAACAACTATGCCTGAAGTCTTTTCTAGAAAATTTTATTAGCAACAATGTTTACAACAGTCTTAGAGACCAAGGTTCTCTTAGTATCACTGTTAAATAACCTTACAGAAAATGGAATCTTACAAAGCAAACGCATTCTGCAAATAACAATGATGAATTTTATGTAAATTCAACTAAAATTCCTAATCAAATGAACTACAATGCTATTCAATGCTTTGTAAGATATGCATTGTACATATGCACATTTTAAAAAAAGAGAAAAGAAGAAAAAGAAAATAGGGAAAAAGAAAAAAGATTAAAGATAAAAAAAGATAAAAAAGAAAAAAGAAAAAAGAAAAAAAAAAGATATGCTTTCACAGGATCTGCTGGATACACACGGATCTGTCTTGTTCTTCGTTCACCTACTTGTACCCAAATCAAGTCAACAAATCTTGCAATGAGAACCTCTAGATTAAACAGATCAGGCTCTGGAGCAATCAAAAAAGGACCTTACTTTATCAATAAGCCAGAGACATCTTCACATCTGCAAAAAAGCAGCCAAAGTTGCCTAGTTATGGAATACAGCTGTTCCACTGATTAACATGAGCTCAGTAATAATTTTTCCCAAATATAAGACAACTTAAAGAACAACTTTCCCTCCTTATTGTGTGTTATAAAGGACCGTGCTCACATTACACATTCTAAGCATCTCCTTCAATTATCAGAAACATTCACAAGACAGTTTTTAGACAGGACATACACAGAAAGACACTGAGGTTCTGATGTAGACAAAGGAAAGGTGAATTTCTTTACCTTTTGTTTTCTGCCCTCAAGCCAAGGAAAACCAAATTTCTTCAGGCAATCGTCCTAGCCCATGCTTATGCAGTGAAAAAAGGGAAAATAAGCCACTCAAGAAAAAATGGTTATCTTCTACGTTTTATTGAGGAAGACCTAGAGTTCATTAGCTATAGTAATGGAATGCAGAAATCGTTTTAGAAGTTTGTTTTCAAGCAATTTCTGGGTCAAAGAAGGAAAGAGAACAGTTTCTAGTTTCCTCCTCATAAACAGCGTATCTGGTAAATTCAATCTATTTTTATGCAAATGTTTATGAATAAGCTCACAGTCTTCTTAGAGCTGAAAAGTGAAATGATGTATAGGAACAATAAAAGTACTGTTAAACTATGAGCTAACAATTCCACTTGGGTACTCTGGTGATATTGGATATGATGGAAGAAATTTGCAAAGCAATCACACACCTGAAAATGAAGTCACTGCACGTTCTACTTGTTAAACACATGAAACTGGTCACAGTTAAGAGGTAAAAATAAAATAATGGTGTATACAATTACCCTTAACCCTCTACCAATGCACCATTTCAACTTACTGCTAGAAGCAGATGGGCAATTCTACAAAAGAATTTGAAACACAAAAGACTTGAGGGCAGGAGAGTTTTTGCTGCTTGCTTTTAAAGCCTGCTGCTGTTCAGAGGCATTTCAGCTTTTTACTTACAGACCGAAGCTTTAAGAAGTTACAATCACTTCTCAAAAGTCAAAGAACAGCAGCATCCAGCAGAGAACAGCTCCTTGCCTTTATCATCTTGTTGTTTTTATCCCCTCCTTTATGTTTTAATGGTTTATTATCACTCTCTGAATTACAGGATGCGTTTGTTGTTTTTTTCCCCTCTCATCCTCTGAGATGGATGTAAATCATCAATCCATTAAGAAAAGGCAATCATAGAAGCTGGAAGAAGTGAGGTAGTGCTGTGGGGTCAAGTTTTAAAAACAACACATTCAAGTGCATCTTGCATGAGTACAAAAATGTGCTTATGAAAATACACATATTGATTAGCTCAGAAGTGAAACTTTGGGAAGACATTTGGGTGGTCTGAACTTTTCAGCTACACTTGTGTCTACTTTGGCACCTGTAGTAAAGTGCTTTCATGGATGCCCATGCACACCTACAGAACAGTGCTTCAGACAACCACTGAATTAGTTCCTCAGCATAGTGTGGCCACTGGTCAAAAGCTTTCTTTCAGGAGTCTGTATGAATTCTTTGGGCCAGACTTGGTCACAAAGCTGCCTGGTACTTTATCACATACATCTGTGTTACTGACATCAGAGAAGATGGATAAGCAACTCACCAAAAAGGATCTGAAGCCAGAAGAAAATGCACAGTTAAGGAAAATAAGTGTTGTATCTGTTTCACTTATCAGAAAATAAAGATGATTATAAAATAAAGAAATGACTACACAATATGTACTAAGGGACTGTTTTAACTCAGAAATCAGCATAACAAAAATGAATGGCTTGAAGCGGGCAAACTAAAAGTACGAACAATGCACCAACATCTGCAAGGAAGCCACCAGCTACCAGTCAGTGGGGAAAAACCACCAACAGACACAGTGGGTGTTCCACTTTTGGTACCACTCAGAGCTTTTACAGAAGAAACATCTGTCTGTCTCATACAAGCCACAGACACAAAAAAACCAAGGAAACTGGGGGACTTAAAAATGTACACCACCCTTGAACTACACCTTGGGGACAAATTCTGTTCTCCTTTGGATAGAACCAGTTTTCAATGAACCTACCTGCAACAGCACCTGTATCGGCTTTCTAATACACCATTTGACTATTATGGTCACACTGGTATCTTCTGGACAGAGAGATCAATTAAAGTAGACACCAGTTTGATACATCAAGAAGTCGAGAATGAAACTAAACTTCCAAATATAAACTCAGTACATTCTCTGTGAAAAAACTTGTCATTCTCTTGCTTCATAATTGTTTTCTTTTTCTTAGAGTTTCATAACACTGATTTAAAGACAAAAACCACCAACCTTCCACACACACCTGTGTCACACTCCAGATGTGGAATCCACTGTTTAAAACAAAACCAAATTATGTCATTTGCTTAAATTACTGTACCGGTTTGTGTAAAAGGAACTGTAATTTATGGCTCTGGTTTAGCAGAGTCAAGAAGTACATTTAGCTGCAAAACTTAAGTTGGGTACACGTGCTCTGCTGAATTAGTTTCTCATAACACTTTCTTCCTCCACAGTGGAGTTCAGGCAGTAACTTTGCTGGTCACTGACAAAACAGCATTTCGGCATAGGAGACAATTGTTAAACAGCTTTTCCTCCTACAAGCTTTTGAAATTAATACTTTATTACTTCATACAAGACAGTAAAAATAATAAAAATAATCTCACAACTTCTGATAAAAATTAAAAAGGTTTTAAGAACAAGTCTTATTAAAAAGCCAAACAAATTTTGCACTTAAAACCAAACTAAAGAAATACTATATATACACACAATTTTTTAAGAAGAGATTATGATTTTCTATTTGATATCAACAGGCACTCTTCATTCATCATCTGCAAGAAACTAGGTTACGTCTCCATAGGCCACAGTCAGAGTTATTAAGTAAGTAAATATGCCACTGCTTCTGTGCCCTCCTTTTATTTCCTTGCTTCTTCAGTCTCATCTGGCTCTCTCTCTTGATGCTCTCTTTCCCACCTCATTTCTTTCAACTCTTGTCTGTACTTCCGTTCAATGAACCGTTTCTGATGGGCCATCTGGGGAAAGTTATCTGACACAAGGAGAAATGTTTTACATTAATAAACGAACTGGTAACACAGAAAACCTCAGCTCTTATTTTTCTTTTTAAGCTTTGATGAGATTAGGGGTAGGGAGGAATAATGTTATTACCATTTTTACACATTTATTTCTAATAATCCATAGTAAACCAGGGCTGTGTGTCATAAGACTTTTGTTTCATTACGATTTCCACATCTGTTTCTCCTGCTACAAAGCACTGCCAAATCTAATACAGTCACAAAAATAAAATACAAAATCCTGGTATAGCAACATGGCCAGGTATTACCTGGATTTTACATTCTGTTCCCTTAGCAACAGGTGGTTGATACTGAAAAACGAATGTGAGACTACTGTCAATGCTGTCAGGGTTTTTCGTCTTGTTCTCACTCCAAAAAGCATGAGCCACAGGTTCCAAGCATTGTACAGATGTTTCCATTATTATTATTATTTTAGACCATGCAGAATCCACTAGATGCCCCACATTATGGCAGGGTTCCTAATGGGAGAGTAATAGTGTAGCAGAATGGAATGCAGTAAAATCTTTTCCTGAAAAAGTTAATGCTTGGCTATGTACTAGAATACAGCCTTAGTGTAATCTAAGAGCATGGATGAGTGAAGACTGGCTAAAACAGACTAGACAAGGCTGAGGTGATGGAGAAATAGCTAGGGAGGCGGACGCTTCTGATTTCCGACATTTGTGAAACCAGCTTATATAATTGCTCTCAATTTAGTGCACAGCTGACAGCATATGACATTTTCTGCGTGACCAGGGTGTTGACATTCCTCTGTGTCTCTGTGCTGCAGAGACCTGCACCCTCCAGCCAGTCAGAAAACAAAGAGGTGGTAGAGTACGAGGCAGCCTGCAGTTGGCAGTAAATCCTGCTGGGATCATGCAGAGCTCTGGGATCAGCACTGGCTACCTATCTGTGTCTGAGATGAACGCAAAAGGCTACTATATTGACCTTTAAAGCCACAAAAAACACCTGGGAGATGTCTCTGCAAAGGACTGCTCGCTCCCTACTTGGCTACCAAGAGAGAATTCAGCTGAGGCTCCTCAGGGAGGAGTCCCTCCTCAGGGAGGCATTTTCCTACTCTTTCCGGGTAACCTGCAGGAGTTTGTGATAGAGCAGAATGACTTTCTACTGCTTTGTTTTATTGGCTGGTGAAATTTGTGCCTTTTGTTATATACTACAGGAATAAAAGGTTTATTCATCAGTTATTTACAACTCAGGCATAGGAGGGTATATTTATTTAAACCAGAAAGCAATCTAAACAAAAGCAAATTGTTTTTAAATTGCCGCTGTTTTTAAAAACACTAGTGCTTTGTTTAACGGAGTTCTGGGATATTTTGTTACTCATGTGCACCATAAAATGAAAATCGAATTTTCAGCACTGTAACTGTGCCTGTAACTGTAACTCTGAAGAACTCAGCTTGGTAGCCTCAGCAGTCTATGGTATTCAAACAAATACATATTATCAGAAAAGAGCTGTGAAGTCCTTGGACTGATGGGAGATGAAGCTCACAGCTCTCTCAGTGGTGATACCATCACAAAGATGGTTTTATCAAAGAAAACTTCAGTAATGTTTTGTAGATATTCAGAAGATAAAGGAAGTTACATTTTTCTACTTGTCAAATTTACTGATGGTGAAAAGTATATGGATAAACAGGTGGATATAAAAAAAATCTGAATTTTTTTGTCTTCTGAAATTTTTAAGCCCTGGGATCTCCAGATGCAAAGACAACAGATTAGAAACCTTTGGCATCTAAGGAACTGCTTGTCCTTCCTTTAGATCAAATGCAAAAAAATGTACCTCCCCACGTTCTTCTGAATGGGAGTTCTGCTGCACAAAATGCATGTAATCTAATTGTTTATAGTATATGCACACCTGGCACTTAAACTCAACTGACCAAAGTTCTTTCATATAAGATGTTTGCATATGTTCATTCCTCTCATATCTGAAACTTCATTGCAATGAAAGACTGCTCCCATGCTGGCTATCCTGTGCATAATTTTAAGAGATGCATACACAGATCACTGGGTCCTCAGCTGTTATAAGCTGTTCCTAACAGATAAATGTTGACTTACATTGGCTGGTGACCTGCCTGTTAAGATTTTAACCCAGTCTACTGTATAATCTAAGATCAAATTTTATTTTATAAATTGGCAACTGATTTTATTCCTCCCCTAACTTAGAGGATGAGACAACCACACAGTCTGAGACTAAACGGTCTTATCCCACCGCATATCTAACCATGGAAAATCTCAACGAGACTTCACTGCACACGGTTCCCTCTAAGTCGCAACCTCTGTAGCTGATCAACTCCTCTTAAAAAAATACCTGTTGGCATCATATTAACTTCACCTGTTACAAAATTGTCTTGGAAGTACTAAAAGGAAAACCTGCTGCTCAGAAGCTGACAGCATTCAGCATATACGTTCGCTTCAAATCTTATCCCCCACAAAGCCCGCACCTCACCTCACTAAAGACTAAGGATGTAAACTATAAATTATTGTCTTTGTTGACCAAATATCTTACATTTTTCAAGTGCGTCCATTGCGGCTCCCATTTCTGCTTGCTGAATACTGTGAAAGCCAAACAAAACCATGTTACATGATATCTAAGTTGTAAAGAATAAACTAAAGATTCTGACAAAGTAGAACATTAGCTATTCTTTTGTAATAAAATACTCTTTGGATAACCAGTAGCTAGTAATTCCCAGAGGGTATGATGTATCAGACTTTCCATAAATATGTGAGCAATAGCACTACAGCTCCAGTAGAATATTTTTAAACTTAGATCAATAACACTAAAAGAATGTTCTAGTCCATTCTTCACTGAAGCATTTGCTTTTACTTGAGAGAAAAAAAAAAGGAACAAAATCACAAAGGTGTGATGCTGTAAAACCAACGATATTTTTTACAACCACCACCAGATTTGGTAGCAGAAAAATCAGATGAGGTCTTTGGGGTTCATGGGTGAAGTCTTTGCAACTTTAGAAACCATTCTAAAATACCTAAAAGCAGTATCAGGAAAAAACCTGAGAGCCTGTGCTGCAGTTTCTAGTCTGAGAGCCACAAATAGGTTAGCATTGCTAGCCAACTTGTAGGCAAGTTCACCAAAAAACCTTAAGACCCAAAAGTACACAGGCATTGAACCTTTCAGGTATTCCTCAGGCAGAAACTCAGAATAGCTTGAAGAAGGCTCTGCAGCTTTCCTTTTCTAAGGCCAGCTACACACTTGCCTATCTCCATGGCTAGTCATTTTGGACACTGCCACACTCAAACTCTAACACCACGCAATTAATTTTTCGCTATACCTTGGGCCTTTACCGCATCCTATTCTTTCCCCTTTAAAGTAAACAGCTACTGTGTATGTCCTGGCATGAGATGGTCCCACTGTCTGCAAAGTCCTGAAATAAGACAGACAGAATTTATTCAAGCAGGAAGTATTAAAAACCAGAATCTGTTTGTGCAACATACATTACCAAGCTTTCAGTCTGGTCAATACATACAGCGGAATTAGTGCAAAGTATGAGCAATGGTTGAAAGATGCCTGTATGAATCACATTAACCCAGACACTACCAGTATGGTGTGCAATAAAAAGGAGAAATTTAAACCTCGTTTATATTGGTTATATTTATTCCTCCACGTTCACTCAGGAGTATCATAGGAAAATTAAAACTTTAACCTATAAAAATGCAAAGTATAACATGAAGTGCTTAAACGCTGCGAATACACTTGTAATAAAATCGTACAAAATGTGCATAGCTGTGCAATTGCAAATAATCACACCGAGAGGATTATTGTGTGCACTACAATTTTAGTCCCTGCGAGTTGTGCAGTTAGCAAGATTTTAGAAAGACTTTATATTGGACATGGTAGCTCTCTACATACTGAATTATCACAGTACAAAGAAATTTTCCATCAGCTTTGAACAGTTAAAGTTTTTCACGAAACAAACTTTCTATTTGAGCTAAAGTCTAGGATATGCATCAATGACCACCTAAAAGGGAAAAAGGGTAATTCCACAGACATGCAACAAATTGCTTCTTCCGCTCTCTCTTCCTGCTGTCCCAAATCTCTCCCCACTGTCAGCTTGAGTTCTGTCCACCAGCTTGTTTCTTTTTGGAAGGTACATCATTTTCACATCAATTTTTAAAGTACCTAACTATAGTATTCTGTCTCTGTGTGCTGTGACAAGAGCAAATAAAACCCACCCCAAACTTAGTAATAGTACTGACTGGAGTGAAACAGATAACTCCAAGAAAAGGAATCTAACAAGATAATAGGAAGATAACAGCACATTACTAGCTCTAAGCTGTACTATAAAAATCAATTTATCATCACGGCAAAACAAAACAAACATTTGGTACTTGATACTCAGTGGGTTTTACAAGAACCAGGAATTGTTTCTTTTGTATTCATCTTGCTCACTCAAGACAAAGCTGTGAGCCCTCATACAGCGACACTGAGGAGTCGGATTTGCAGAGCACCAGTTGCAGTGTTAAAGCGATCATAGTTCTGAAGTGCACTGTTTGTCACTATAACTGAACTGCTACATTTCACTGAAAACTTTACTTCAGTAAGTGTGACAAATGCACTTAGACTTTCATTCTTCATACCTTTTTGATATAATAATCACAACAACATAAGCCCTGAACTTTCAAAGCCTTTACTACTTCTTCTGGGGGCTAACATTGCACCCATCCCTGTATTAATTGAATGGATATGGATGCAATATAAAATCTTATTATTGCTTCTTTGAAGCAGCGATTATGTTATTTTACAGCTGAAAGAGAGAAGTGAGATCCATCCCATCCAGCTTCAGGTACCTAACTGAGGTGTACAAGTTAAGAGGTTCATTTCCTTGAGCTCTTCTATCACCAAACAGGAGGACATAAGTGGGTTGTCTTGTGCAGTGAAAATGTCCAAAACTTGTGTTACCCTTCAGTGCCTGACTCTGTGGATTAGAAACAGAGCCTTCAATGAGGATGTGTAACACAAGGCATTTATTATGTTTGCATTAATAATGTAGAGCGTAGAGAAACTTCATACTATGACTGAAAATAGAATGGACATATCTTGACTTCATATCCAAACAGCCATTGTTCCCTTCATTTAATTTAAAATGCTGCTATTCCTTATGTGAAAAGAACAAATATAGAATGATGCCAATTAAATACTCTATTTGAACATATTTCTCCTTCAAACTGAGAAACTGTACAAGGTGAAATGCTTACTAATTCTTCCTTGTAATGGCTTAAAACACCTAAAGCTTGGAAAGCACTGGTTCAACATTTTCCACCTTCAGACAAAGAGAGACTGGAGGACTTGGATAACTACAATAAAACCAAACTACGGGAAAAACATAGGGTGACTCATCACATCTTCCTCCATATACAAGGAAGACTGATAATTAGCTTGCGTCCATGAGATGCCAGTTCTTACTTGTAAAGAGGAATGTCTGGCTCTTTTCCTTCTGTCCTGAGAGTCAAGCAGCACTGCTGAAGCTGAGATTTAGGATCATTCCAATCTTGATTTAAAATAAACTCCTGTAAGAAGTTCACAAAGATGCTTTTATGATTGAGAGATTATGGTAAGAGCTCAAAACACCATAATGTGTTAAAACATAGTGGCAGTAAAGTAGGAACCTGACTGGTCTTACCTTTAGCCGTGGAAAAAAGCATACATTCATGAAAGTGTGAACATATTCCAAATCTTTATCAATGTACAGGGCAGCAATAAAGGCTGGGGAGGGAAAAAAAAAAGGTACTGTCACTCATCCAAGCAGAATGTTAACAGCTTGCACTTTTAGAAACAAGTATCTCTTACTACTCTGAAGCCATATTCAACTATGTTTCACAGCAGTGATCTGATGATGGCATTATTATCCTGCATACATGGGAAAAAATAAAGTTGACCAAGAGATTAAGTGACTTATCCAAATCCACTCAGTCATTTAAAGAGCTAGAAACAACACTCAGCTCCTAATCTCACAGTTCAACCAGGAAACCATGGATACTTACAAATAGATCACTACTGGGTATCATAAAGAGGTTTTAGATATAAATCACTTCTGCTGGTGTTCTATTTCCATTTGCTAACAGGATTTGGCAAAAACCAAGGGGTCTGAATGGCTCACAAAATATATCAAAATATACAAGAATATTTAATATATTGCAGAATATTTATCCCTGTTCCCACTTTGTTTGGAAAGAAGGTAGCACAAACTTTCATAATCATACTAAAAATAACTTAATTTCAATGTAGCTTTTCCCCTTGTGGAATGACAATTTTGAAACCTCCTAAAATGCAGTCAAATGAACCACAGAAATATACACCTGCTGAAGGAACTACTTTATCTTCCAACAGCGACAAGAACATATTAATGAAACACTGAAACTGCTGTTAAATAGCTCAACTCTGAATACAAGCTTTAACTTTCTAGACATGCTTTTGACCTGGTCATCATGACCACTCAATTTCTAAGCCTACAACTTTGTATCTGCAATTACACCTCCGTCATGCTTTCATAAAGACTTCAAAAATCTAGGCTAGTGTTCAAAAATCTGGCTTTCAGAGGTATAGGCATAATTCATTTGAAAACCTGAACATACATTTTTAATAGTTATTTGGGGGATTTCTAATGGCTTTCTTAAACAAGCCCTGAGGAAAAAGAAGTTTCATAAGTACTAAGCTGTTATAACCAAATTAACTCACATTCCAAGAGGTCAGCCAAAGTCTTAGTTCGAAGAGCTACAGGTCTTTTTGTCTTGTCGTTAGTGATGGCAAATTCCTGCATACCCAGCTCTTCTGCCACCTTGGCTTGTGTCCTGTTGTTCACCAATGAACTTCTCAACAGCTGCAACAGAAAGAAGTTCTACTCAATGGTAACATTTCACAAAGTCAAAGTATAAAAGGTAGGGACAGGTGGGGGGAAAAAAAAGTTACTTTTATCCTTGTAGCCTCTCAATTCTCTCATGTTATTGACTATTTGTTTCAGCACACATCAAATGACTTACATCAACACATACTCATTCTTTCTACTGCTGATTTTAACTTCTGTTTCAATCCTTCTCAGCAAATTTTATTTATTCTATGGACACATTACTTCTGTAGATATGTCTTGCATTTAAAATGCCTGTTTGTGAGCTTCTTTACAATCATGTACCATCTCTTCATCAGTCCTATACTTTTTCAGGTAATCTGCATTTTTCTAGTTTAAGTGATACACAGTTATATAGATTTTTCCACATAAAGTATAAACATACAATGTTCTGGCAGTCTCCAGTGTCTACCAGATAAGAAATAAATAGTCAGTAATTAAAAAAAATGCACATTAAAGCCAGACAGTCTAGTGTTTCCGAACAAACAGATGAGGAAGCTGCTCCATTCATTTGGCCAGAGAAGAAAATGCGTAGCTGGACTGTTTGCTCTACTGAAGGCAATATTAGCTGAGCCAACGCATCCCTGACAAAGACCTGGCTCTTAACATTTTCTGTGTATGACAACGTCCAGGACACCTGGTTCTCCAGCAGAGAAGTGCTGAAGTGCTTAACCCTGGCTCTAGGCAGATTGCTTACATAAACACAGAGCTCTGCCAAAGATACAATACCATACAGCTTAAAGGAGTATTTTAGAATCTTACGGTTTCATACAATTTTCTGAACCCCCTGTTAAGGTGTGCTTTTTTCTTGTTTGTTTGCTTTTTTGCTTTAAATGAAACACCGTTAATTTAAGAAGTTAGGGATATTATGGGAGGTGGGGGTGGGAGGGAAAGAATGTCTCTTTTTCACTATTGATATGTAATCTACATTTGAGAAGCTGCATATACATTTTTTTTTCTCTCTTTGTCTCCCAAGTCACATTTGCTTAGCTTATTAGATCCAAGTTATATGCTACCTGGCTCCAGCATGTCAACTGAGCTTATGAAAATCAAGATTTATTTGCTGTACTTGATACTTCATCTCTGACAACAGATAAATAAAGAACAGTATGTTCATAATTTGTTTGACTATGATGTATGAAGCAGATACTCACAACTTGATCTTCATAAACTAGGCAGACTGCAGATACAATTATTATCTGCTTCCCTAACCTTTGCTTAAACTCGTCTTCTACTTGTTCCCTTCCAAAATTCTTCCTTTTTATGTTCTTAAGATAAATAAACAATACTTTCCCCAATAAAATCCTAAGTACAATATGCAACCTAGGAGACAGAAGTGCAGTATCATGTGACAAAAATCTGTTTCTTGTAATGGGAGAAGAAAGATCTCTTTTGCTGTGTTTGCAGAGTATTTGTATTGATGGGACCTGTAATCATGATTAGTTGTATCATAAACAAAGAGCAACATATACACTAAACAGTGAATTAGAGATGGAAAAAAAAAAAAAAGTCATCCTTCTAGCACTGTAGTTATCAGCTTGCTTCATAATAGAATTTGCTTCCTCTACAACCGTGATCTAGCAAGAAACTCAATTCCCCTTAATGATAGGGAAGACATGGTACCTGTGCCTTCCCAGCAACTTTTTAAAATCTACTCTCCACTCTGGCAACACACAGCCTGCATCATTGGAGATGCTGTAACATGGGATGGATGCTCAACTGGAGCTTAACTCTAATTACAATGCAATTATTTTTAATTCTTCCATCTTCACACAGCATACTACTACCCATGACTGTAGCATAAGCCAGTACTGGAGAAGCTGTATCTTCCAACAGCCAACAAAATTTCATCCTCTTTTTTGGCAGATCACTTAGCTATCTCAAAATATGTAGACAAGACTACATTCTCCTTCCTTTTTCTTGAACATAGTTAATTTACAAACATCTCTCCACAAGCAATCACTGCACACTGGGAAGCCACTGCACTGCCAGTCAAGTGGAATCTTCCCATCCTTGACCAAAATTGTCTTCAACACTTGATGTTCCTTTATTATTTCAAATATAAGTATGTTCCCAGATAACAGGAGAAAGAGCTTAGTGTTTGCTGTTTCTTTTCAGATCCCACTCCAGTCTCGTTTCTCACAAGTCTCATTTGATTTTTCCTCAAATTTAAATATATTTTAAGACAATTTTCTTTTTCACTGCATGCTGTATTGGGTTTGCGTGGCAAGGTTTTGGTAGTGGTGGAGGTTGCAGAGGTGGCATCTGTGAGAAGTTGCTAGAAGCTTCCCCGGTGTCCGATAGAGCCAACGCCATCTGGCTCTGAGAATGACCCACTGCTGGCCAAGGCTGAGCCCATCAGCAACAGTGGTAGTGCCTCTGGGAGAACATACATAAGAAGGGGAAAAAAATGGCACGCAGCATTTTGCAGCCAGAGAGAGGAGTGAGAATATGTGAGAGAAACAGCTCTGCAGACACCCAGGTCAGTGCAGAAGGAGGGGCAGGAGGTGCTCCAGAACTCAGAGCAGAGATGCCCCTGCAGCCCACAGTGAAGACCATGGTGAGTCTGGCTGTGCCTCGGAAGCCCATGGAGCTCCATGCTGGAGCAGATATCCACCTGCAGCCCGTGGAGGACCCCACGCTGGAGCAGGTGGATACCTGAAGGAGACTGTGACCCCATGGGAGGCCTGCACTGGAGCAAGCTCCTGGAAGGACCTGTGGAGAGAGGTGCCCACACCTGAAGGACGGCACCCCATGGAAGGGACCCAGGCTGGAGCAGTTTGTGAAGAACTCACAAGAACAGTGGGAAGGACTCATGTTGGAAAAGTTGGTGGAGAACTGTCTGCCACGGGTGGGACCCCATGCTGGAGCAGGGGAAGAGTGTGAGGAATCCTCTCCCTGAGGAGGAAGGAGTGGCAGAAAACAACGTGTGATGAACTGACCACAACCCCTACTCCCCATCCCCCTGTGCCGCTCCCGGGTGGAGGTGGCAGAGAAATCAGGAGCAAAGTTGAGCCCAGGAAGAAGGGAGGGATGGGTGGAAGGTGTTTTAAGATCTGGTCTTATTTCCCATTATCCTACTCTGATTTTGATTGGCAATAAATTAAACTAATTTCCCCAAGTTGAATCTGTTTTGCCCATGACGATCACTGCTGACTGATCTCTCCCTGTCCTTATCTCAACCCATAAAGCTTCTTGTTACATTTTTCTCTCCCCTGTCCAGCTGAGGACAGGGAGTGATAGAGAGGCTTTGATGGGCACCTGGAGTCCAGCCAGGGTCAACCCATCACACATGCACATCCCCAGAGTTAAATTTTTTTTCTAGGCATTGCCTACTTCTCCATATCTTTATGTGTTTTCAGCATCCATTTCACCCTAACATTGTAATTTCTGCTACAAACTTGGACTGTGCAACTTGTTCTACTAGCCAACTCACCAATCATTAAATTAAGCAACACAGAGACATTCTGATCATTGTTCTGAGTATTTATACCCATTTATAGCAACACTTCACATCCTTCCTGACAAACAGTTCTTGAAAGATTTATCTTACTATAGCAATACTGATGCCTACATTCTTAAAAAGTCACCTACAAAGCAAAAAAACCCCATCAATCTTGGATTTCTGCCTTATGTTTTTGTTTCTCTGAAGTATTAATATGACAAGGCTCTTCCCCTTTTAACTTTTACTTTAAAAGTTCAGGCTTTATCTACTCTGTCTCCTGAATGATGCAGAAGAATCCATACAAATGTAAATGAAACTTAAGAACTGGTGAAGAAAAATTAAAATTACTTTTAGTCAGAGCATGTACTTTTTTCCTTGTAAACAGCTTTAGTCCAAAAGACCAAAGAAGCGTATTCTTGAAAACACACTGCCTGCTAGAGACTTAGCATTGCCATCCCCTTATTGGTTTGAGAAAACCACTCTGAGGAGCTAAGAAACCTAGAGTGCTACTTCCTAATTTTAACTAGAAGACTCAGCTCATATTCCTAATACATGTACCGCTTTTTTACTCTGCTCAAGACTTGAAAACTAAGAAGAATTTATAAGACTAAGAAAATTTCTTCCTCACAAATAAAGCCACAGCTGTCTAGCTGCAGTACTAAATGAATCAATCAGGAAAAAACCTACATATACTACCACCCTATGTTTAAGTACTGTAAATTGCTGAAAGATCCCCAAACTGGGTTGTTCAGAGCCCAGATAAGGAGGCTGAAAGCTACAGTAATCAACAACAGATGACTGTAACAATAGTAAAACACTACCACAGGAGCTCCAGATTGCAGGCAACAGGAAAACCAAACTAAAATAGATTGTAAAAACTTCTTATCATGAAACATAACCCTGCCTGGTTGCAGGTTCAACAGACTAGAAGTCATGAATAAAAAAAGTCATATGATGTGCCTATTTAAATAAAAGGTTTAAGACAACCATCTTTAAACAAGAACTAGTCTTATCTCCCAATTTCATCACTGACATCCTTAAAATTATTGATCCATTTCACAGACAGAACAAAAATTATTGCACTGGGCTCATAAATCACCATTTCCTATTCATTGCAGTGCTCATGACTTAAAATTAACAAAGCCTTATTAAGAGCAGTGGTTGCTAAGGCTTCTCTTATTAATCAAATCCAGAATAATTTACTAGCTGCTCCCATAATTTCAGTCTCCATCCTACTCTTGCTTTCCTGGAGAGCATGATTGATGGCAGTCTCACCGTTAAGTGCCCTTCATGATGATCGGGGAAATGTATGAATAAATACTCTGTGGCTACCAACTGCATTATGGAGTCACCCAGGAATTCCATCCTCTGGTTGTGGCCTCTGAAAAATGAGACATCAATGCAGCAAAATCAATAACCACTCAGGAAGGAAAAAACAAAACAAGCATGCATGCACAAATTAAAATAAAGAGTGATCTGAAAGTGAGCCTCGCTCATTTCCAAGCACATTTAAGACAATTTTCCAGTGTTAACCAGGTGAGATGAAAACACAGTTCATTACTGTTGTAACACCCACTTTCAGGGACAAAGCAAGTCAGGGTAGCTACATATACACACAATTATTAGATCACAGATCTAGAACTATTTGGAGGAGAAGAGCAGTTGATATCACGTTTGTAACATGATAATGTCTCTACCTGCTACTTCTTAGAAGGAAGTGAACTAATGAATGCAATGACTTCAATATAGAAAAAGGACTGTTACCAAGAAATAAAAGGATCAGGGTTTAAACCCATGTGAGATCCTGGACTGGGTAACCAGTGGTATGGCTCTACTGTTTGCTTTAAAATGAGGCCTTGCAGCTCTAATCAGAGACCCGAAACCAACTGTGTTAGGTCCTGTACACACAACACAAGGGCTGCACTTGGACCAATGAGTATGATTTTACTTCCTTCCTCTTCCCCAATGTACCTTCAAGTATGTTTTGCTACTGTCTCAGGAATGACGTGCAAATAGCAATTATGCAGGAAGCTCAGAAGAAACAGCAGGATGGCTCTCTAACATCTCTAGTCTTTCCCAAGGTACCCACTACTGACTACTGTCAGAGACAAGATACTGAGCCAGGTGGGCTTGCGAACACAGCTGCTCTACCCTCTTACGGAGAACAGATATAACATCTAGAGTTTGTTTACAAATAAAGCAATCTGGGATATCAACAGAAGGACCAACAGAGCTACATGAGGACTCTTGCTGTGTACTCACAGAGTCAGATGGTTAAAGCCTACTGTCCTCAAAGTGAACGCACGTGCTAGAAGCCGAACATGAGTAAAGATGACTCCAATTGCCTCCTCAAACTCTGTAAGCTTTTGAAGAACTGGAGAGGTCTCAATGAGTTGCCTGTCAGTATTGGACTCCTGCAGCTGTAAATAAATGAGGTGCAAATAATGACAAAGTGACACTGTTTCAGAACTTTTCAGAGAAAAGCAAACCTTCTGTAAACTAGGGGCAAAGAATACAGTGAAGAAGTCATTCTGTGGACAGCTGAACTGAGAAAACCCAGTTTTCTCTGGCTTTTTGTCTTGAATAATTACCACCCAAGGAAGATGTGAGCTCTTATTGTATGCTTTTTTAACATTTGAGGCATTTGCAACACATTGCTTATATGGTCTTGTCTTTACATGTGGATAGCATGGGCTACTTATTTTCACAAAACATGTACAATTGTACGTGTCTGAGTTTTCTAATATTATAACATTGTTTGCAAGTGAGCAACAGATTAAAAAATATTAGAATAGGGCTAGCAGACTGACAGCATGTCAAGATGAGACAAAACCCAAATTTATTTCTCCCACTTTCCTTCAGTATCAAAAATCAAGAATAAATACTTGGTATATGAAATTCAAAAGGGCACAATAACACAAGAAAATTCAAATTAACATTTTGGGTCAGTATCTTTTCTTGTCAGTTTCTTGTCTGGTGTCCTTGATGTGATGACACCGTTAAATGGCCTTCTGGAGTTGGAAAATGGCTTAAGCATTTCCTCCAGCCACTCTGGACATCTCTCTTGTATAGCAATGCCTCACAGGAAGAAACATCCAGATGAGGATGCCTGAAGAAAAACTAAGAATAGCCACCATTTTTCAAAGTGACACGAAGACCTTTTTTGGCTGGTTGCCTATCCCTTTTCTATTAATTGATTACATTCGATTTGTCTCTTTTCTTAAACACTACTGAGCTTTCAGGTGACATTTCCATAAAACTACATCTCCTGGCACCAAAATCCCATGCTTCAGTGATAATGGTCAGTTTGGAGTTCAGTTACATGTGGACCTGAGACTGCTTTTTGATTCCCCATGCACAGTCCTTTTTATTTACCTACACAGATTTTAACCTGTTTTTTTACTCCATAGTTAGTCACTCTCGCAGTCAGACTGCAATTCTTCAGCCTGCTGTTGTCCCTGCTACCCTGAATAATTTGGTATTGTCAACAAACTGTCACCTCACTGCTCATCCTCTTCCCTAAGCTGTCGATATGAACAGCCTGTACTTCAGCAAAAATCCCTCGGGAAATCTGCTGGTGATCTCGAGGCCTTGTAAGATGTGGTCATTTCGCTCCTGTTCTCCATTTCTTACGTTTCAGCTGTTCCTTTAAATCTCGTAAGGACTGATGGTATTCACTGGGGTTGCCTTTTTTTTTTTTCTTCCTTTATTTTTTTAAAACACATTTTTAAAAGCCTTTCATGAGTGCCTTTCCAACAGCCTCTTAGGAAACCCAGCAGACAGTTTCATCTGCATCATCACATGCTTTTCTGTCTTCTCTAAAATCTCCTATTCATTTGTGAGGCACGACTTGTCTTTACATGTTGACTCTTTCTAAAGAGACCACACTTATCCAGGTGACCACTATTTTTTTCATCACTATTTCTACTGACTTGACTAATGCCAAATAAAAGGGTTACATACAGGCCTTCAGTTCTATATTCAGCGCTTTTTTTTTTATCTCATTTGCCATATTGTTACAGTGACTTTTAATAATTTTTAAAATGCCATTTTTCGGGCTAGCTGTGCCCAAAGGCCAATCTGAGAAGCCCGTGTTTTCCCTACTGGCAAGTAGAGAGCTAGGATGGCTTCTGGGACATGGAAGAAAATAAATTTTCATCACACATGTTAAGGTAATAGCAAGAAATGATAAACTGCATATACTGACTCTCTCCAATCCCTAAGCAGAGTCCAAGTCTTCTTTGTGAAGAGATAAAAAGGTTAAAATAAAATAAAGTAAGAGAAAAGAAAGAGATCCAGAGGAAGAAGAATTTTCTTGGGAACTTGTGCCACCATGCAGGATAGCTGGTGCTGAATCTCAAAACTTTGTCTTCCCACTAAGACTCTTTTCTATTTACACTCACAGAGAGTTGGTTCTAAAAATGTTTCATGTGCACTGATTTGCTGCTGAAGATTTTGTCTATGTACCCACTGCAAAACCCATACAAATACATGAGACATTTCAGATGGAGACCTCAAAGTGACCTTCTGCTGGAAGGGAATGCTCATAAGAAGTTTCAAGGGAGTCAAACTGACTGCGCAAAACATCAGAGATGTGGTTGGACAAAAGAAACCTCTCAAATATTCAAATGACCCTGGAAACCTTACTAACTGACTGGATGACAATTTCAATACAGCTATTCTTGCAGCACCCCTGCACACTTGGAAAATGCTCCATGTTTGCTGTGACAAGGAGCTACAGTGCAGAGAGGCTCTGTGGCTTGCTCTAGGTCTCACCCAGAATTCAGTCAGAGAACATGGACTGGGAAACCATTCTCTCAACTTCCAGCCTTGTAAACTAACAATTTGTGACCTTGTGTCTTCCAACACATGGAGGATAAATTAGTCTTCAGGCATCCTCATGATTTCGGTGTTTACTTGTTATTAAAGCTACTGGAATCACCAAAACAACATGCTATCATTGCACAAATGCACACACACACACACACACAAAAAAAAATCAGAATCACACTCTTATTCCATTCAACTAATGTCCTACCACCTAAACTACTATTGAGGTTTCAGTCTTAACTTCAGGTTAACAAAATATGTGCACAGATTTGGTTTTGTACCCTTTTTCCCCCCCAACTTTGAGAAGATGAACAAGAAGCCGCCAAAATACTACCTCTCACTAGATTTATCGTATGAGAAGCACAGTTATATATCAAACATGACCCAAGGAAAGGTGAATGATTAATCCTCAGAGAGGCAGAAACTCATTATTTAAAAAAAAAAAAAAAACAAGAAACAACAAATAACCCAAAACCAAACACAAAAGCAGATATATACACACCTTTGCCTACTTTTTAGCACAATTTCTGAGACGTCACTACAATAGAAACCTATGGAAAAGCATCCCTGAAAATAAAACAGAGCTATGAAATTTAGTACAGAAAAGGATATACTTACTTGGAGTGGGTGTAGCGGATAATTAAGCCATACATCCCGCAGGTCCTGCAAACATTGAGAGATGCTTTTAATGCTCAAGGGAGTCATTTAACAAATTCCACAGTACTAAATAAAATGTCATTACTTGAAATACTGAACTATTTCATATGCTGACTCTGCTTATTGCAAATTCAATAGTGCTGGCAAACTAATTTTTAAAATCGTGTATTTGCTGTTCAAACTGCCTGTAGTTCTCCCAATTAGCTTGTGTCAAAGAGGTGGAAAAATCCTTGAACCAAATAAAAAGTGGTTAAAGGAAGAAAAAGATTTGTTTCAGCCTCAGGACTAACTCTATTTGCAAGTACTCCTCAGTAGCAAGTCTGACTTCACTAAAGGCAAGGACTGAAAAAGAAAAAAACCCACACACTTTTTTCTTCTATTTCATACAGGCTTCCTTCATTACAGGCACTGAGCAGCAAATAAACACAGTTACAATAGGATTCAAAATAATTTTATTTCTAATAAGCTTTGTCATTTCACAGATTCAGACACTTTCAAGAAGGAAAAGATTGTATAATTCATCCCCTGACCACTGCCATGTGTATTCTCCCAGCAGCATGTATTGGTTACTTGCCTTAGGATAAATTCCGACTAACAGTGATCTAAGATACAGTATGCAAGAACAGATCAGACTTTAATAATGCAATTGGGTAAACATTGGATGAAACCCCCTGTACTTTTTCAAATATATGTTTAAAAGCTTTTAGGAGTGGGAGGATTTAACTGATGAAACAGGAATAGCCATTTTACATGTGCATCATTTCCCCACAGCGTGCCACCTGGATCCACAGCACCCATCTCCGTTGTTAGAGCAGCACTTTGAATGGAAGCCTGCAGGTTTCCCACACCACCCACCCTTCCCTAAGCCAACTAACAAACAGCACACCTGAGGAAACACCGTAATTTTTTTTCCTGAGCCAGTGCAACTTGCTGTCCTAAACGTGCTGTGCTACAGTCTCCAGGAACTAAGTACAACAGGTGGTATTCCTGTTCATTCATGATTCTCGAGTAAAACAATGGACAAGGAAGCATGTCTTCGGTTATTTTTAAAATGGAAACCAAATCATACAAACACATTAATACCTTGTCATTGAAGAGTAAACGTCCAAATAGTTGTTTTGCTTCTTCTAGGCTGCCCTCTAGATAAACAGCTCCTACATGAGGGGACCAATATATCAAACGTCAATAATGCATTAGTACTTAGAAAATTACGAAGCACAGGAAAGACAAAGATCTCTGCCTTGTTCACCTCCAATATGTTTATTTTTTAAAAGCATGCTTTCTCTGGCAATACATAATTGTTTGAGAAATTTAAAGCATGTTAAACACCAACAAAAATCAATCCACAAAATGCACAGAAAAAACTGAAACAGTTAAATCCGTGATAGAAAATAATACATCCAAAGAGCAAAGTTTAAGCAAATT
Source organism: Phaethon lepturus (assembly GCF_000687285.1). NCBI lineage: Eukaryota > Metazoa > Chordata > Aves > Phaethontiformes > Phaethontidae > Phaethon > Phaethon lepturus. Next base: position 123,807 of record NW_010535795.1, read on the forward strand.
AGGCTATAAGCAAACTATTTCTAAAAGTAGTTTCCAGTAATCAGCTAACTATACCACATATGTAGATAGTGAAAGCCATGAAATACATTTTAATACCTAGCAAATAATTTTAATTTATTCTTTACTTTCAACAACATTATTTCTGTTCTGCATAGAAATGATGTGTCAGGACTATTCCAAACCTCAGTGTCTCCCTAGTATCACAATAATACATTGTCTGAACTGGAAACTGCACCTCTTGATTTCTGGAGATATGGTACTTTTTTTTTGTTAACTGCATATAGAGCCCTCACTAGCCCTCCATACGCCCTTAGCAACAAGCTCTGCAAAACTTGTACTAATATATATTTTGTGTGTAACATACATACTATGTATCTGCACAGGCACTTTAGAAATTCAATATCAAAATTTTGTCCTTTAATACTCTCTACAAAAGGGCTTCTGAAAACCTCAAACTAGTTCTTGTAAGCACATCTGTATAAAAGCAAAGCGAATACACAGCTACATGAAGAACACAGAGAAAGGCAGTCCATATTCTCACATACAGGGAGAACATGCTTTTCCTTGCTGTGTCTTCTCCCCCCGCCTTTGCTTTTAATTCCTCACTAGGTCAACTACTTTGGACTTTTTGGAGAACAGTTTGGGAGTTTATAAGACTATTTTGCCAGAGGCACATTATGAGAGCACAGAATTTCAAACAGGTCCTTGGCAGCTTGCTTATACTTTTGGTTATTATTTTCATCACAGGGAAGAAGCATCAGACTTTTACACAGATTCTCAAGTAGGAGCTCCAGACCCCACATATACTTTTATAGTCCCTTAAAAAGCTCCCAGATTTTAGCTACGGCCCTGACAAAATCTTACTGCTCAATTAACTTTGTAAACAGTTTTGTATTGGAGGTTAAAGAGCAACCTTGCTCTCCTAGCAAATCTCAACGCCTGCCAAATAGTCTTCATCATTACATATTAGACAAGCTGAAGGATATGAACAAAGCTACAGATACATATCTAGTGTTCCTTTTCTGTTTGATTTTTTTTAATCTTTAAATTAAAGATCAAAGCACTCATGGAAAGCAAAATAAGAGTTAAAAAGAAAATTCTTTTTTTTATTGTTATTTATTATATGCAATTTGGCCCAAGGCAGACTGCACAGAACTGTTGACGTCTAAGCCAACTATGATCTATTTTTCAAAGCAGGACAAGATGCTTTAGGAGCTTGTGTAAAGACCTGGATCAGGGCTAAATTATTCCCCTAGTTAATACCATGTACAGTGTATTTGGATGAATATGAAGCTAAATCAGTGAGATTTAGCTTGCTTTGTGTATTCAAACAGTTTTATAAAAATATGCTATTTAAAATAGAGCATGTGTGGATATAATGGATCAGATTTCCACCTTGCTGCTTGCTTATTTGGTAACTGTGGTCAGGCAGTCCTGACTTTTCCAACATAAACTTATTGACTAGCACAGCCAGTCACTGACAAGCATCTTGGTGCCCATCAGCAAATTCGACACAACTCCCCTTCGTCCTCAGCTAGAGGGTTTTGGTAGATACATTGCACCAGCAACAGTATACTGCCATGGTTTTTATTTGTAATGAAAACGCAGAGATCAAAAATATTTACTTGGCAAATGGCACATTTAAGCCACAAGGGAAGGCTACCAAGGTACAGAGGAAGCAGGCTGGTGACTTGGTTGGGAGTGCCTGGTGCATTCAGAAAGCACGCTGAAGAGTTTAAAATTCAGGGCTGAAGTGGGGCTCCACATTTTGCAGGTCTGTGCAAGTAGTATTGGAAGCAGTGAGCCTGCACTTTTCCTTCCTGGCCATGGTGACCGAATTACTCCCCGCGAGAGGACTGCAGGTGGCAGGCCATGGTGGTGCATGAGAAGTGGAGTTCTGTGGTGACAGACACAAGTTAGGCACCACAATGGTATGAAATGGGTGCATCTTCAGTGGGAGGCAGGACATGCAAGATGAGATTTTCACTGTAATTACCGCACACTCATCATGGTATACATGTGGCATACGTGCAAGAGACTGCAAGAGATGAAGAATATTTAAGTTTTACTATCGCCTGCCCTTACTAACAATACTCAACACAGACCCACATCTCCTCATCACAGTCAACACGGCACGAAGACATATTAAAACATAACTGTCTGCACACATAAAACACATGCTTTACCTATTAGGGCTTCAAAGCAGTTGGCCATGGCATGGCGGAGATCCGATTCCCTGCAAAGGTCTGGACCATGAGCATAAAGCATAAATCGATCTAGCTCCAGCTTCTGCAGAATATGTGGAAAGAGTAAAAACCATGGTTTTAGAAGTACATGAGTACCAGTTCTAGTCACTAAAGTTCAATTACACTATTACTATGCAGCAACTGGGTTTGAAACTTTTCTTCATAGTTTCAGTTCAGACGTAGATTAAAATTAGAAGACCATATTTGTTTATCAGAGGCAAGCAACTAGAGTGTGATAGCGTGGGAAAGCTAGGAATTATCAAACCAAATTGTCAAGGGAAGCCAGATCAAAACATGTTACCAGTGAGATTTAGGAACGAGTTCAAGAGAAGGGACGAAGGTGTGACAGAAAAATAACGTGGTACTGGCTGGATAGTGCAATGTACCGTGTTTCTTGCTGGTAGTTCGCCCGCATGTGATTTGCCTTCAGAAATGCCAAAGTGACATTCAAAGGGAGGGGAGTTAACACTGAGGAAAAAGATTTTGCCTACAAGAAGAAGATAAAGTAGAACAGCGAGGAACAGGCACTCTGGTAGACACAATCCACTGAACATCTGGCTTTTTCCGTGAGAGTGTCAACAGGCGGCAGTAACAAAAGCCTCTGGGCACTGCAAGCAGAAGACTTATATTTTAATCTGCAGTGCCACCTAGCTTTCTTCTTCCTTTCAAATCTGCATCATTAATATTCATCTGTTGCCTGAACCTTAGTTCTGCTTGCCAGTCAGACTCTCAGGTAGTGAGTCAGATATCCTATGTAATATATGATAATGCTGCTATAGAAATGCAGGAGAAAGCTACTAGGTTCTTTTTACATATTCATCTTCTTGACACAAAACCATTATTGAGATTTTTAAAGAAGAGATTTGTACATCTTGCAAAGTTTGCATGAGAATAGGTTCTTCCCAACTGGGTGTAAGTTCCTACTGACATAATTTCTCATTAACTTTCAACTTCATCCTCCTGGAGTATATTTAAGAGGTAGACGTGGAGACGAAGTTGCTTGAAGTGCGTGGTTTAGACACCTTTCAGTTGGAGAAAAGGAGTCTTCCATTTTCAAGGAATGGGAACCTATTCACAGCCCAGAACACAGGTAATTACCACTTATGATGTTCCTTTGCACTTTATAAAGTGTGGGGAGCACTCGTTAGAATCAACATTAAAGTGGAACATTAATTGTTTTATACAGATTACTGGCATATGTTCAAGTTAACAGGTGTTTTGGTGTTGGTGTGTCTCCCCCACCCCCAATGGCTTATCTCCATTTTTGGAGCTTGCATTCAGCTTATTTTGCATGTGTTTTGCTTCTCATTTTTTGATCACAGAAGATTTCAGATTATTTTTAAAATTTCTGCTACAGTGTCCCCTAGAAGCTACAGAAATTTACCGTTTGATCCTCAATTAAAACAGCATTCCACATGCACAAGACAAGTTGAGGAGCTGAGAATTATATTGAGGGAGTAAACTGAATGCAGCATGATGCTGCAAGGGGATAATTAAAAGGGATGAAACCAGGAAGGTCGTAGAATATATTCAAGAGGAAAAAAAGGTAACTTGGGAAATCAGGAATGTATAGATATCTAAATTTACAGTTATATCTAACATAAATAAATACAGTTTAATAAATGTTGCAATAAAATTTTTCAAAAATTGTCCATGTGCAATGTTAAAGGCTGTGAACAAAGCTTTAAGAATATATAAGCTTTCCTAATGCAGGTTTTTAAAATAATAACATAAATTCAAATGTAAGGCAGTTCAATACCATATTTGTAAAGAAAACCCTGATTTGAAAGGTTTCAATCAATTCATGCTTATCTAAATCATTAAAAAAAGCTTTGGAGGAAAATCATTGTGTTCCCTCCCTAACCTTCTTCTGAGAACTGAGCAAAAAGATGACATGTTAGAAATCGTGCAGCTTTTGCCAAAATCTCCAGCATGGATATGCTTGTTTAAATTACTGCATGAATATGAACAGAGAAAATTAAAAGAGCACTTGAAAACTATCAGCAATATATAGTGGAAATGTGTGCATGCACACATGCATGCACAGCCTAATACATTACACCAGTAAGTCTCAGATTGTTTTTTAAAAAAAAAAGTTAACGAAATCAAGTATGAGTAAGGCAATGCAAAAGTATCTACAAATAGAGACTTAATCAACTTTCAATGTCACATTCCCAGCTCCCAGTATCATGTAGAAAAGTAAAAAGATCTGTCATTCACAGAATAAAATAAAACTCAATGGCATCTCAATTTTTCCCATGTTATAATACTACTTTTCACCTAAAGCCTTTCTAACATTCTTCTCTTTCACAGTTCACAGCAAATCTGAAAATGACTGCTGAAGTAAGTTTAGGGGACAAAAGGATTTTTTCCCACTTTTTCTACCACCTGCTGCCATTTTCATCCTACATACTCTATCGGGAAGTCCTTTTATAAACAAACAGTCTGTTTCTTTTCTTCATTAAATTTCTATCAACTTCATTACCAGTGCAATTTAAAGGTAAATATAGAAACAACTTCAACATAAGCATCCTAAAAACTTTTCCTTCTGCCTGAAAAAGGAACTCCTCCTAAAAACATTCTTTGAAGAAAACACTAAGTCCCACTTCATAGACTCACAGAATCACTTAGGTTGGAACGTACCTTTAAGACCGTCGAGTCCAACCGTTAACCTAGCACTGCCAAGTCCACCATTAACCGTGTTCCTAAGCACCACATCTACAGGTCTTTTAAATACCTCCAAGGATGATGACTCAACCACTTCCCTGGGCTGCCTGTTCCAATGCTTGACAACCCTTTCAGTGACGAAATTATTCCTAATATCCCATCTAAACCCCCCTGGTGCAGCTTGAGGCCATTTCCTCTCATACTATTGCTAGTTACTTGGGAAAAAGGGACAGACACTCACCTCACTACAACCCCCTTTCAGGTAGTTGTATAGAGCGATAAGGTCTCCCCTCAGCCTCCTCTTCTCCAGGCTAAACAACCCCAGTTCCCTCAGCCGCTCCTCATAAGACTTGTGCTCTAGACCCTTCAACGGCTTCATTGCCCTTCTCTGGACACACTCCAGCAACTCAATGTCGTTCTTGTAACGACAGGCCCAAAACTGAACACGGGATTCGAAGTGTGGCCTCACCAGTGCCGAGTACAGGGAGACACTTGCCTCCCTGGCCCTGCTGGCCACACTATTTCTGATCCAGGCCAGGATGCTGTTGGCCTTCTTGGCCACCTGGCCACACTGCCAGCTCATGCTCAGCCGGCTGTCAACCAGCCAGGTCCTTTTCTGCCGGGCAGCTCTCCAGCCACTCTTCCCCAAGCCCATGCACTGCATGGGATTGTTGTGACCCAAGTGCAGGACCCGGCACTTGGCCTTGTTAAATCTCATACAGTTGTCTTCAGCCCATCGATCCAGCCTGTCCAGATCCCTCTATAGAACCTTTCTACCCTCAAGAAGATCAACACTTTCATCTTTAAAAATCTTCTTTCAATCTGAAAAGAGTTCCTGTATCCCAAAACTTGTACACAAAGCATGGTAAAGACACTGATGTTCAAAGCAGGCAGATACCTCAAGAAGCAATCTGCACACTACTACTATCCTACTATGGGTTTCAAATACAGAGATATATAGAACTGTACCTTAGCCAACATGGCCAGGTGTTGGTTCTGTACAATGGCAGTGCGGTACGTAGCTAATCCTCCTTCCTCCAGAGTGGGAAACAGGTAGTACAAGTGGACACTGGCAAAACAAAAATCAGATTAGATGTTGTCAGCATTTGGTTAAAGATGAACCATGTGTGCCTCTAGGGAACAGTGCCTTTCCCTCAGATCCTAGCTGGTAAAACAGGCTCCTTACCAAGGTGGTAACTCAGCTTGAAGTAAGGTAAAGCAACAAACATTAAAACAATGCTCAGTAATATTTGACTGAATAGCATGGGAAGCAGGGGAGGAAGAGTGCTGTTTCTCTACTGGGCAGCACATAATTTCTAAATCCCTGCAATGACATAGTTCCTTCATCTGAAGGTTTCTATCTCTCAGCAGCAGTGGGTTCAGCAAGGTTGACACCTACAGGATACTGAGGAATAAAGCACAAGGGAACTGAGCCTTGAGAAACTCCATGCTGCAGGTATGCAGTGCTTTAAGACGATACTACTGATTCAGTCTGGACCACCACAAAGGATATTTGTTTTACAAGTTTCCTAGAGGACTTTAACAGATGTTAATGGAGCCAAAGAACAGAACTCTACAGTCTGTATTTATCAAATGTGTGAAGACGTTAATACCACAGAAAAAAAAATAGTACGTAAAAATCACAGGCTTTCAACTGCTTTTAACGATATTTGTCACCATGCAAGTAAGATACTTCATAAAACAGAAACAAAACAAAAGTAATTCAGTGATCCAACCAAGATCTGAGTAAAGGATAAATGACTGAATATCTTCATATATGACTATCTACGCCATGTTGCCAAGAAGTTAATACAGAGAGGGTTTTCAACATCTCACAAATAAGGCACTGGATGGCACTAATTATTAAAGTATTTTATTAACTGAGTACACAGGGAGAAAAGTAAAGATGGATGCAAGATTATTTAAGGGCAAAAATTGCTATAAAACTTAGAGGCAATCTAATCAAGCACCATAATTCACAAAAGAAGTCAAGAAAGTTAGAAAAAAAAAAATCAGACTTAAGTAGGTGCTTACACGCTCTATTGAAGAGAAATTAACTCAGTTTTTTTCTGAATTGAGAAAAAAGTTAGCTCAGAAAGTCAACTGATGGTTGATGAACAGTGACAATGAAAAATGCAAGACATTTTAATCAGCAGTCTTCCATCTTATCTGCCTGTACTGTTGTATAAGAGAAAAGGCCATGGGTTTTAAGGGCAGTGGAGACCTTTACAGATTAATAGCTTTTAATAGTGAGTAGCTAATGGCTAGTAGAGAATGGAGCTATAAAGGCGATTTTGTTATTCATATAACAAACTTACTTAAAGAGAAGCTTTACAGTAAACAAGACTACTCTCCTATTAAAAACAGTAGAACAAGGCAGCTGAAAATGGATTATAGCTTTATTTTTTGCAAACTGCCTGTCCCTAGTACTCAGGTAAGAGAGGCCAATGGAGCTAAATTTGATAATATCCCTGTATTGCTTACTGATTTCAGAATACTCAGACCAAAACTGGAGCAATTTTTGATGAACCATGTTTTTTTGTTATTACTTCTACATAAATTACATTTGTGCTCAACTATTTTATTTACATACAGACATGCAAGGTAAGCTACAGTCTTAATAACTGGAAATCTAAGAACTGCAACACATTCAATATTACCAATAAATGCTTTTCACTTGCAACTGCAGAAAACGATCCCATGGAAACAAAATGGAATGTTAAGAAAAATGTATTTCCTTTAAAAAAAGGGTACAAAGTTCAACTTGTCTGGAGCTGAATAATCTCAAACCCCAATCAACTTTAAAATGCACTCCATGAAACAGAAACTCTAGCTTTTCATTTTGTAATCTTCCTTGTATCATCAACACTGAAGGAATTTTCACGAGAGCTGTGTGCAGATGTGCAGCTCTAAATATCAGGCCAGACTGCAAACATACATAGTCATAAAGTAGACACTGCAAAGCTTAATAAGCCCAATAGTATGACAGTAACATACAAAGATGAGGAATGTTGATAATTCCCCATTTACCTCGTTAAGAACTCCACCACAGCATCTCCCAGAAATTCTAAACGCTCGTTGTGGTTAATCCTGAAAAAGGCATTTCAAGGTTTACTATCATCTAAGTAACACATGCTGGTTATTTACACAATACAATTAAAATAGAACAAATCATAGTTGACTGCTAATCAGCTGTGATAGACATTCTTGCAGCCCTCTCTGGGTTACAATCCTTTCCAAAACAGAGTAACAAATACATGAGTCTCGAAACTTGGGATTCACACCACATCCTTTGAAACTGTCATACATTTCATTTTGAGATATTGTCAGAGCTTAACAAATGGAGAAAGAAAACCATCATTGATCGGCACTGTGCAATGGCCTACTGAGGTTGGGTTTCTTTGTCCATCAGAAGGCACCAGGTGACTGAAACAGCCTGTCTTCAGTTTTGTGCACACAACTAGGCAAGTGTAGGTAATTAACATCAGCACCTAGAGGATGTGATGACTCTGCAACAGATTCAGTGGTATGGCAGAGCTACAAGGGAGTAACTACTTCAATTTTTCATAGCACCTTTAAATGCCCTGTTTTCTGTAACTTCCTTTGAGTTCAAAAGAAAAAACCTCCGTAGAGGAAGGTGCATTCAAAGATGCCATTAAGTCAGTAGAAGCTTATACTCTCTGCCTGCATATATAACAAAGGACTAAACAGGAAACAGCAGCTGAAAAAGAACTGGAGTCTGTCTTTGAAGATACACAAATTTCTGCTTGACACATCGAAGCACATATTAGTAGCACCATTTTGACTTCACATATGATTGTAAATAGAATCAAGGCCATTGCCACAGGACATTTTTTTTTTTAAATCCAGAAGATTCTTTTCAAGTGTTTGACAGCTTTTATTGCAATTTGCACTCCTCAAAAATTATACGGTTAGTCTAATTTCTGAAATAGCAGGCCTTTGTAATGGGCTGAAAGAATTCAATTACCTCTGCTGCGTAAAACAATAAAGAGCGAGCAATACCACAAGTCTCCTTTGTGTAGCAACATAGCGAAAAAAACAGATCTCTCAGAAGTGGGATTTTGTATTTGTGTGTTATTTTGTGAGAATTAATGCAATTTACCTTTATCTCACGTTATCTTAAGAGCGTTGAAATAAGCTTGGGGCTGACTGTCAAAGAAAAGGGCATGGTCTAGCTGAAACAGCATTTGGGAAACACTGCCACAGTAATTTATTCAGAATTCAACTTCTCCCATTCCCGAGCTTTGTCCAAAATGATGACTCTTAATAGGCCCAGTTATAGCACTAGTTAACTAAAAAACACTCTGCTTTATATAGTTCATGCATTTAGGAGATGTCACATACAACTGTTCTTGCATTAGCCCTATAAATTTTGTTTATTCACTTTGGCTAAATATGGTGCCTGCTGTTATAAGCCACATCTTAAACATTATTTATTTGCACAAAATTCTTAGTAGTCAAATAGAGACTATTACATTACAACACTAATGGTTCAGCTTTTTGTCTTCAGCTGTTTTTGCATATGTCTTTAAATTGGACCAGTAAACCAGTAAAGCCCACGTTCAGTATCACACGTGTTAACAAGGCACCACGCCAGGAAGGTACTACTGTGAGGAAATGTGATCAAAAATCCAATTTATAGTAATGATAACAATAACAACAAATCTTATTTTTAATTCTGTCGAAAGCAAAAACGTAGCCTTTTAGTCCTCCTCATTTCAAGGATAGACAAAAATGACAGAATTATCTGTTAACACCTTCCTCAGGAGTCTTCTGCAGGCATGACCAAACATGTACTATGTCACTGCTAATAGTGGTTCAGCACATCTTCACAATATAAAAGTCAAGTCAAAATGACTTTTCATTTCAACCATTTGCCAAAACTGTTGCTGACAGTTTGTTGTTTCTATTAAACATCTCCCTCTGCAACAGCTTCCCTGCTTGCAAACAATTATTTTCATTACCTGGAAGGAGCTGGATCATCCTGTCCCAAACGGGACATAATATTTATCAGGGTGTTTATCCCTAGAAATATAAACAATGCACTATTAGATAAACAACAACTAATTCAATTTGAATAGGATTAGAAAGTAATTACTCAAAATGTTACTTTGTAATTGCTATACACAAGATTGTCCTGTTAGTTACAGGGTATGCTTACAGCAAATACAATCCTTACAGATGCACTCTGCCTAACTGACCACAGTCCCATTACAATACTATTTTATTTTAGCAGAGAGACAAAAAAAAAAAAATATATCACCTCTCCATGAAAAATACATAAACAATAAACAAATCACTTCATTATATTTGAATACACTTTTAAGGGGTAAGGAATGTTCTGCAGCAGAGAGACCACATTTTCACATTAATAAGACATTTTTACAAAATATCCTCCAGTTTGCTCACCAGTTTGAGCAGCAAATTAAGAAAACAGTACTTGCCAAAAAATAAAAGAAAATACAACCTCCCATTTATTATCCTTGCTTTTTCTCAGCTCTTTACTTGTTGACTAACTTGCAAAATTCAGTCTTTCAGAAAGATCTCACTGTTGTCTGTGTATAACCATTGAAATCCTCCACTGAAGGTATCCCTCAGAAGAAGAATGGCCAATGAAATAACAATGGACAAAGATTTTCTTACTGATTAAGTGTGAGGTGAGAGAAAAATGGTAGTGGTGAAATAGCATACCTTTTTTTCTCATGTGCATATGGTGAACTTTTCTATCTCCATACTTTGGCTGCCGAATCCCACAGTTGGATAAGGAATTTCTGGCATGATCCGGATTCATTCCAAAGTTTAAGTGATGGCTTGGATGAGTCATGGCAAGCTATAATGTAGCATATAGAGAAAAAAATTCTTAGATGTATTTTTGCAAATGTAAGAAAAAAACATCTTAGACTGGTAGCTAATAATTGTTATTTTTTAGTTTGAAGAAAGGCTACAAAGTGATGTTGTCAATTAGAAGCTTGGTTCCAGCAATTTAAATGTAGAATGTACTATTTCAGATGTCAGAAAGAAGCAACATTTATGCTCAATCATCAGTTTAACTAATTAACTTTCAACAGTTTTTTTCTTTAAAGAAAAATTAGTTTAGAAGAGAAAAAGCATGAAGTGTCAATTTGCCCTCAGAGTTTTGCTTACCAGCTTTGCTGACCTGATTTCAATACATTTGCTTATTTAAACATATACCCACTCTAACATTGCAGCATAAGTATTCATACTAAAAATATGAACAACTAAAGATGTTCTCAACCATTCATATAGTTGATGTAGGTTATTTAAATATCTATAAAACATTCCTGGTTCAAAAAAACCAAACAACAACAACAAAGTTTATTATCTCTGGCATGGTTATTCACATAAGAACTGTGAAGAAGAACATGACTATACAGGGCCACTCCTCAAATGGAAGTGAATGGCAATGGCAGGATTGGTCTTCTGTTTTATATTTGTACCATTTAGTATTATCAAAAGCTTATTCTCTGCTGCCACTGAAAAAATGGCAGCAGAAAACAGAACTACAGCTGGCTTTTATGACTCCATCCTGCAAACTCATGCATTTTCTCCTTCTTTACACATACACACCTAAAAATATATTGCGTGTATAAATGTGTGTGAACACACACCTTATATATAAGACAAGAGATACATTGGCAAATTCAAGCTGCAGAAAGTTACTTCTGAAACACTTGCAGGACAGTCAAACATTGGCTGTGGCTTTCCAAACACAAAACTTCGAGAAGTTTATGTTAGTTATTCTAGAGAGTACAATTATATTGATTCAAAAATAAGAACTTCCTCAAAGTTCTTTTTAATTCCTCACTAATATTAATTTTGTCATAATCACCAGCTCTCAGCTTCTGCTCCATTTGAACTGGATGACACATTACAACTTCTCCGTATAGTTAATTTAGCATAATCTTTCTTGCCCAGTCTGTGCTTTAAAAAGAATATATCATGATGAAACAGTAAAAAACAATGCAAAATTATACACTGGATATTGCCTATGCTTAAATAGGTGACTGGTATTGTATACATTTTTAAAAGCTCCTTCTCCTCTGGAACAAGTTTGTAGGTTTTAAACAAATATGCATAGGGATCAAGCATTAACAAGTTGTTTTGTTATGACTAAACATTAATTTGACTAATTACGACACTTGATTTTATGCTTTCTCCCCTTTTTGATTGCAATTTGCTTTTTGTTTTATGTGTTTGGTCTCAACATTTTGAAGATTTCCATCACAGTTTTAATATGAAAGATAAAAATACTAAGGCAGCCTGTGAACAACCAAATCCTATAAGATGCTCAATGTTTACTGTAATTTTCAGTAGGATCAGCCCTGGAAGCCAACTTCTAGAAAACTGCAAAGCTATAAGAAAAGATTTCTCTATAAGCCTCTGCTTAAAGTAGTTTGGGAGTAATGTCTCCATACATATAGAGAAACTGCGTTTTTTGAACTCAGCCCCAGTGAGGGGAGAGAGAGGCTGCTTATTGCAGGGGGAAATCCTGAACAGAAGTCTCCATTTCCCTTCAGAAGAAACATAAGGGGAAAGGGGCCATGGTACCAAAGAACCAGCCTTCCAGAGCTGATCAATTCCAAATATACATTTACATAAATGACTGCTCATGTGATATAGATGTATTGAAAACAAATAAGAAATTGTCCTCTCCAGTTCCTGCCCTTTTTTGTAAATGCAAAAGTTTCATCATGTACTTGTAGAAACCAAGAGCTAACAGAAGCTTGCAAACTCCTTTGCACTAGCTATAAATGCAAAATAAAAAGGCAACACTTAAGTTACTCTTTTTTTGAACAACAGACTATAAAAGGAAGAAGCAATGCATGTATGCTTATCTGCAGAATAACATCATATTCCTCACAAATATCTAAAAAAAGAACTTTTAAGGAAATAATGAGTAATGTATCTGACAGTCTTTTCAGTAAGCATATTTTTGTCTTTCAAGCCAATCCAGGCCCACCAGTGGAGCAAAGGTAGGTGTATGCCTACATGCACAATAGATGTCTCTAGAAATCTCTTGCGATAACCGAAACTTTTGGAAGATCTGCAGTGCAAGTAATTGAGTACTTTCAAGCCGTGTCAATGCAGTATGCTTCTCAAGTTGGTACAGCAGGCAGGTTTATGGATAAACTCAATCATATTAGGAAGACAAACCAGCAAGTAGTTTATTTTTTGCATGTCTTACCTGCAGCAAGCACCTATCTCGAAAAGTGTAGCCTATCAATTTGTCCAAATGCATCAGACACTGATGGTAGCGGACATGGTGGGTGAGGACAGGAAGCATCATTGCATGCTAAAAAACAATTGCAATAAGGAAAAGCATTCAACTTCAGTATAGAGAGTACTCAGTTGACTAAGCTATAAATACAAACACTTTCCATTTGTCACAACACTGAGTTTTACTGTTTTGGTTTAAATAAGGAAAAAAAAATGGTTTCCCAACCCTCATCAGCATAGCACTTAATTAAATCAGGTATGTCTGTCAGCATAATCACAGTGGGGACACAGCCCCACCCAGAATAAATAAATAAATACATAAAACCAGTCTTCTACTTACATATTTTGAAAGAGGTAAAAAAATGCCCGCTCACTGGTAACATCATGTTTCAATAAGCTGCGACTGAATATGATGCTATATGTTTGTAACTTCTCATTTAACACCCTGCAGTTTTAGATTGGTACCAAAGATGAAGAGAGGCCATTTCCCTCTGCCTTGTAACATTAGGGAAGAAGCACTTTATATCACTTTAACCAGCTTTCACCAAACAACAGTAGCTACTTGATTGTCAAGCACAGTTATTAGTGCCTTGCTTCATTTCCATCTGAGGAAGAATTAAGGGTTCTGGGAAAGAGATGACGTTTTCTGGTCGGGGAAAATTTCAATAAAAATTTAACTGTATGTTGTGATAATGAAAGTATCCCTCTTCCAGTCTTTTAAAGCCGGAATTCTACACTAATATTACTGACTTTGGATGGATCTGGGTTGAAATAAGCAAGTAGTACAGTTTATCAGTATGGTAGTACAACAAGTATGATACTATCAACATCAAAAATCTTGTATAAGAGTGAAAAGTAAGAGAACTACAGGGGAAGTGTCAGTATTGAAAGAATTTAATGCATGTGACCATTTCTGTGGCACCGATCTAAAATTTCAGTTCTTTTAATCATTCCTATCAGTTACATGGCATGAATATATTCAGAACAACATGTTTTAAGGGAATCAAAATCTGAGGGCTATCCCTATTAATTTCAGAAAGAGGAATGTGTATGATTATAGAAGATGAATGTATAGTGTGGACAGATGCAAGAAAAACAAGAATACAAAGCAGATGATGTATAATTTACGGAATAAATGATGTTTTATATTTCTGCATGTCATGGTGTTACAGATTTCTGCATAGGAATATGCACTCGTAGCTCAGAAGGCCAACCATCTCCTGAGCTGCATCCAAAGCAGCGTGGCCAGCAGGTTGAGGGAGGGGATTCTGCCCCTCTACTCCACTCTGGTGCGACCCCACCTGGAGTCCTGCATCCAGCTCTGGAGCCTTCAGCACAGGAAAGATGTGGACCCGTTGGAGAGGGTCCAGAGGAGGGCCACAAAAATGATCAGAGGGATGGAACACCTCTGCTATGAGGACAGGCTGAGAGAGTTGGGGTTGTTCAGCCTGGAGAAGTGAAGGCTCCAAGGAGACCTTATTGTAGCCTGCCAGTACTTGAAGGGGGCCTATAAGAAAGATGGGGACAGACATTTTAGCAGGGCTTGTAGCGATAGGACAAGGGGTGACGGTTTTAAACTAAAAGAGGGCAGATATAGACTAGATATAAGGAGGAAATTTTTCACAATGAGGGTGGTGAAAATTTTTCACAATGAGGGTGGCACAGGTTGCCCAGCGAGGTGGTAGATGCCCCATCCCTGGAAACGTTCAAAATCAGGTTGGACGGGGCTCTGAGCAACCTGACCTAGTTGAAGATGTCCCAGCTCCTTGCATGGGGGTTGGACTAGATGATCTTTAAAGGTCTCTTCCAACCCAAGGATTCTATGATTAAAGAAAGAACAGCAGAAAATACAAACTGGTGAATGTTACAAGATTGAGAAGTTAAGAATAACCAACGGCAATACTTTGTTTAGGTAAAAGACTAAAATTTTTGAGAGCTGAACAGAGCACTGGAAGGTAATGATGGAAGTAATTAGTTAACAGCAAGAAAAAGACTCTCTGGATCTATGAATGGCAGAAAAATGTAAAACCACTCGAAGCAAATTGAGTAAGTGTAAGTAAAATTATACCTTGTTCTAAATTCATTTAGAATTTTCTTAGGGTAATTTACAAGATAGGGGAGCACCCTTTATATCTCCATATAAACTGTACAGGTGTGCTTCCTATGTCTTCCTTCACGGAATTACAAAAAACCTCTCAAACTTCTCATGGACCAACTCTGCTTTCCTGCCTGTATGTTCCACTGCACAGGCCACTAGGCAGAAAGAGTACCTCAAGCAAGGTTTAATATTCTTTATACTTGGGAACCAGTACATGTGGCCCTAAGATTGAGGACTGAAATATAAGGTTTTAGATTTTTATCAGATGTGGTGAAGCAAACAAGGAATTGGCATCTCCCTGGGACCACACAGAAGGTCTTTTATTTGACTGTTGCAGTTATATTGACAAAGTGCTGTTTCATGACACTAAACACTTGATTGAGTCAATTAGTGTGCATCATATCGGATTATAGCTATTTTATGTTTCGGATGTTTTATTTATCTCTTTATAAGAAAATAAAATATCTGCTTTAAAAATTGCATTAGGCTAAAGAATGGCTAATGATTAAAAAAAAAGTCTCTTGAAACCATACAGCCACAGGAATTATCCCATAACCTTGGTACTTGCATCTGGTTATACACGTAGAAGTAACTTTTTTTTTTTTTTTTTTTAAATATATGATTTTAACTATGCTGCATATTCTTTTTTTGCTGCAGCCAACATGGCAAGGCAGGGACCCTCTCAGGTGTCCCCAGCTAGTGCCATCATCCCCCAGGCTGGCAGACGCTCCTGACCTGAAGCTACTAAGAATCAGGTGAGCTGAAATATTTTGAAATGCATAATTTCTCTCCTCATCCTGAATGCTTAACAATACAGGCAATGATGGGGGTGTGTGGGGGGGTGTGTTATCTCCTCAGCATGGCCCCATCCTGCCAGACTGCATAGTAAGTGCTGCCCAGCTTAGTAGCCAAGTAGTGCACTTCATCTACTGGATAACTTCAAGTGACCCTGGCAGAAGACAGACATTTTACATTTTCACATTCACATTTCACTCATCCTTCATCCTCCCCCTCCAAGCAGTTCATTTCTGAGACTGCAAAGACCAGTGCCATTACTTACAGTGCCATGGAACTTAGAGCAACTATAAGCTATCAGGGTAACTTAAAAGAGTTTCAATCTTCTAAACCGCAATGCTTTTAAAAGCATTAATTTTAAATCACTGCACTTTAGCTCTTCCCACAGAGTTGATTTACGCGTATCTAGTTTTAGACTTCTTGCATCTGGGAAAAAGCATGTAGCAACAGCAGCAATCTTTCAATTTACAGACATAGAGTTTGCCTACTCTTGGCCTCTCAAAGAAATCAAATCAACGGACCTTCATAACAGAACTGGCTGATTCAGGCATTATGGCTGCAGATGGGCACAAAAATGTGAATTAGCTTTACTTTCATCATTCTGTAGTGTTTTGCTGTCCTTCAACAACAAAATGAAACAGGAATATCCAAGAAGACATTAAGAGACGAATCACAGAAATTACGAGTAATACAGAACTGTTTCAAAGCTCCCAAACTAGAAATTTACACTGTTTAGTTAATCTGTACAAATGGATACACTTCACAACAAAAAATTAGAAAAGGTCTGTAATTTTCCTCAGCTATGTGAGAAGTTACTGTTCCACTATTCTCTTTCTTTGACTGCAGAAGCAATAATAGAATCACAAGAAATGTTTCAGACAGAAGAAAAGCAATTTTAGTTATTAGCATTTCTCTACCATTAGAATTTCCCCTTTGGCCTTACCAGACTTTTAAGATAACAATGGGATTTCTACCTATACCTTTGCCTAGTAACCCCAAAAGTTTATCCTTCATACTGTTAATATTAAATTGTAAGCATTTAATTCTTAAATAACATCTCCAAAACAACAGCTAATAAAAAAGATGCAACTATACCTCTAATATATTTATTTGGCTGTTAAATAGCTACTTGAATTTTACTAATACAATATTATATAAAAATTGCACTTATTTTTATTATATCACAAAGCTGGTGGCTGTCAGCTGCTTCAGAATAGGATCTGGCAGATCTGTGCCTTGGAGATGTCATGTGTATGAAACAGACTATCTGAAAGATATCTTCCTACTGAGGATCACCCGTTTTAATCCAAAAGTTAGTTGTGGTGTGGTTTTTTTTCTTTCAAGTAAATGACATTTCTTCATGCGTAACTGTAAGCTTTTTTAAAAAAAAAAAAAAAAAAAGAAAAATATATTAAAATAAAAATATCTAAGACAAACCTAACTGATGGATGAAGAAGCTCTCGGAGTTCCACACCAGACTCAACATTTGGCTAACCTCCAGCTGGGCATTCCTACCCCCTCTCCCTTTTGCTAATCAAGCAGTGGCAAGAAAACTAAAATTTTAAGATAACTTTTTTTTGTGTGTGTGTGGCGCGGGTAGACAGGACACTAGAAAAGTTCTCTAAATCAACAGATCTTATTGAGGCAAAGATATTCACTTCCATTTGGTTCTTCAGTCTAGAATCACAGCAAGCCCTTGCAAGAGGTAAATGGCAGCTATCGTGAAAGAAAATACATCAGATATCACGGTGGTTTAGTCACCTGGCAGACATCAGAGCGTATCCCTGTTTTCCAGAATCCCTGGCTACTCAACTCGACGGTCACTTCACGTCTCATTGTGTTCTTCTGACGAATTTTCTGCAGTGCTTCCTAGACAGGGAGAGAACAGAGCTCCTGTGAAGAACTTTCTACAACAAAGCAGTATCAATGCGCACATGAGCGTGTTCACAATACCCACTTAAGGTTCGCTTTTGGTGAGCAGTTTCTAAGACTAGTCCAAATCTTGTAACTGTCAGCCACAGACTGTGGTGGACGTGCTGGAGTACAGTGTTGACAGATGATTTTGGTAGTCCAATAAGAGAACAGAGGTGACTACATTTTTTACTGCAAATTACAGAACAAACCAGTCCAACCCATATATCCAAGACGATACTTAAGTGAATTAAGGTCCTTATAATGAAAGCACATTCTTTAGCCCTGGGTGCAAAACAACTTCTGTTTTCAAGTCTGTCATTCAAGTCTGTCACCATGAGTACTACTGGTTTGAAGCATTCAGTAAGAATAAAACAGATTAAGCAAAAGAAAGGCTTTGTTTTGTGATCTTGGCTAATTCATAACAGTTCCTGTTTAACACTCTCAGTACTCCCAGCCTGGGAAAGAGATCAGCATTCACTAGTCCTGGAGCTTATTATGATGAAATCTACCAATATTATTTTAATTAAAATATTGAATAAATAAAAAATCTGTTTTGCCTTGACCACTGGGTGTTTGGTTTTGTGTAAACAGTTTATTTGTCTCTAGAAACTACAAAAGAGACAGAATACTAAAAGATCGTTAAAAGAAAGTATTTTTCTTTCATTCTATTTTTACAGAAACCAGCTAAAATAAAGCATCCCTGGATCAGGATCTCCTGGTTCCAACACTGCAAAGCCCTCAGGTTATGCAAGCTCCCCACACAGCATGCACTAGCAGTAAAGACTCCCTCTCAGTGCTCTTCTTCAGAACACAAGAATTTTCAAAGCTGCAACCCATCCTCCCTCTCCTTCTCCTTTCTGCTACAGGGCACTTGCTCAAAGCTGACTCTTGCCCTCTGAAGCCTATGAGCATCTCTGGGCAGGAACAGGCTGTCTTCTGTTCTGCAGAGACTCAGAGAGTGGTTCGAAGAGGTGCATCTATCCAGACAGAGATTCATCAAACCTCAGACACCTCAACACTGAGGCATCTAGGGTAGGAGGCTAGTTAGCCCTAGCTCCTCTTATATTCAATGAAGGGGGATAAATGGCTTTAAAAAAATGCATTTCTGTCTCCATTGACTTCAAAGTGAGCTTTCAGGTCCCAATTTATGCACCTGCTGTAAACGCTCAAACTTAGGTTAGAGGACAGGCACAACCCTGTCACAAGTAACATCATACAATGTCATAGTAGTGAATGACTGAGGGCAGAGGGAATAGAGTTGCTTACAGCACGGCAGCCCTTGTGCATTCTCTAAAATTTGCATTTCGAGGCTGTGTCGTTTTCTGAGACAGGTGCTACTGTGTTTGCTAGACCTAGCAGTACTTTCAGGCAGACTGACTGGCTCAGGAGCACTCCAGTGTTACTCATAATATGATTCATAATCTTTAAAAGCCTATGTAGCAGCCAGGTGCAGTCCTACAGCTCCTTCTAAGTTACTGACACCTCCACTGGCAAAATGCATAGGTTATCTTCACATAAAGCTTCTGCTTTAGCCCCATATGCATCTCTGATGGCAAACTACTTGATAAACTCATTATCCTAGATAATACAGTCTAGAAACAAAAATCAGCACAACACACAGTAAGTGATAAATACCAAAGAGGCATTTCATCTTTTGATGCAAAACATAATCACCCCAGTACATGTAATCCACTATAATTTTACAAATAAATCATCCATTAGCCCCTAATGAAAAGATGCCCACAAAACAACGGTCTTCCCTTCTACTTGCTCTGAGCGTTGAAAGCTGTAGCAAACAAAATCATCTCCTATAGGGACGAAATATTTTTTTTCTTTACAACTGTGGCACAGTTAAGTCACAACTTCGCATTTTTTCCCATTTACAAGTAAGGAATTAACGGCTTATTTAATATCAGCACAACTAAAATGTTAACTAAGACTCTAGCTCATGCAACAGCACACTATGCTTTGCAGTAATAATAAAAATCAGGTGCAATGTCAAGTATCAAACATTTATTGCAACCAAAGCTACACAATTAGCAAGCTGGGGAAGACTCAGGAATTGGACTCAATGATTCTCATAGGTCCTTTCCAACTCAGGATATTCTATGATACTATAAATTATCAGGGTTTCTAATCAATAAATAAATACAACACCACTTAACTAAATTCCGTCCAGTATCAAAGTTGTTAAATTCTCCTCTACATATTCTTCACATAAGTTGTCCAATTAAGACTGCCTAGTAGACGTGCACCAGACAAATTCAAAGCTTCAGTCCAAGATCTTAAAAAAATAGATACCTAAGAGCAGCCTGCTTTAGTCTATGTTTAGGTGACTTTATTTTTCTGACTTTAATTCCCAATTGGTTGAGGATTTGCACTTAGGAAAGGCTCATTGCTCATCACTTTGGGGGGAAAAAAAAAAAAAGAGAGAAAAGACAAAAATTCAACAAATAACACATTTGTCATTAAAGATTACTGAAAATAACAACAACCAGATGATTTCGACTCAAAGATCTTAAGGAACACCACTAAGACTGCCTAATAAATTACAGTTTAAAACCATGGACAAATGTGGCAGTTTTTATCTCAGAAGAGAAATGTTTAAAATGATGAGCTAGTTAAAAGTGCACTCTGAAATAAAAAGTCCTTCTCTGTGATAATTCTTGAAACCACTGATGGCAATGGCTATAAAGAAGTTATGGTTCTATAATGATCATTTCTAGAATTGGGTAAAAAACTTGCCGTAGTTTGACAGCTGAAAAAAGGAAAAAAAATCCATTCACTAACAAGTAAAGATAAAAATAAAATCAGTGTTAACAGCCTGAAAAGAAAATCTTTTGTGAAGGATTTCTATTGTTTCCATAAACAGGGCGGTCATATGGCTTTATTCCATCCTGAATTGCTGTACTCAATTACCAGTTACAGGAAGGCCCAGCATACCTCTCTTTGTGATAATTTCTGTTTATCAGCCTGTTTGACTTTGGGACTATTAGCCAGCAGGTGACGCAGCTTCACATAACTCTTCCACAACTTTTGGTATCTGAAGGACAAAAACAGAAAACAAGTATTTTGGTCAATACAACAGAAGTCTCTCACCATTTGTTCTTATGAACACACCAGCTGCTAATAATACACCCATAAACACACAGATTGTCTACAAGCATCTTTTTGCTCCAGAAAAAAAACCTCAAAAGCATTTTCCAAGAGAGGTTACAGTGTCTCTGCAATTGTTCCAGCAGGGTGGACACAGCAGCAGAGAGGAGGCATTAGTAGTGTGCAGTGTGATGTGAACAGCAAAGCTCAGGACAGAACCCAGGTCTCCCAGACAGCCACTCGTCCGGTCTAAAAGGCCACGTCCCCATGCTGGAAAGACTTTGCCGCAGCATGACATCTCAATTCAGGCAGGTAAAAACTCCCTCTTTCCACAGGGTTTACCTATCACTCACTGAAAAGCAGTAGTAACCTTTCCCAAGAAGTGTCTGTCCTTACACTGGCTGAAACATTTCAGTGAAGCACACCAGGAAGACCTATACGAGTCATATGCAACACAAAGTCATCCTGTGAACAGCAAAATAAAAGTTTCATTCCCGATTGTTTGTGCTGAATGGAAACAGCACGCCAAATTTTGTCGGTGGTTAAGATATACTTAAGGTTTCTGGTTTTCTCCAAACATCTAGACTTTTCTTATTTTCGGCGTGTCTAATTACACATGAACTTCTGTAGCAGAACTTTTTCCTCAGTGGGAGTCCCTCTGCGATCTAGCATGGATTTTCACAAAACTTGTAAGAACTGGTGCCATCAACAAGTCCCTTAGCACATCCGTTTCTGACAAATCTCCATCCAAAGAAGAAAAATTAGTTAATGAACAAAACAACCAACCAGAAAACAAACAAATGACATGAAGAGGCTTCAACCCAAAAACAAGAACCTGAAACTATGATCTACAGTATATGTTTTTCTACTACTATTAATATGGGTGTAACAAGCTCTGTTATTGCAGTTAAGTTTGAGAATTAATAGACAGGTTACACTAACAAAAAATTCTGTATTAGAAGCTCATAAAGAAAAGACACACTAGAGGAAAATCTTCTCTGGACATTACCTGCTTCACACATATACCACAGTTAAGCCTGAGATTTAAGCCTGATGTGACACAGAGGTCTTTCACACAAACTGCTTTGTTACTTTGATAAAAAGAAGCACGCCTAAATTCTATAAGCAGTTCCAGGGGAAAAAAAAAAAGAGCCATGGAAATATCACAGAAAGTTAAAATAAAAAAGTGTGGGAAGCATAATTTTTATATCTTCATACTGTTTTCAATGCAAGGTACTAGAACTTCACAAATATTAAGAAATTCAGCATCAAAACAGAGGTGGGTTTTATATTCTTTCGTCTAATTATTTTCTTTTTATGGATAAGAAAACTAAAAGATGAGGAAGATTACAAGTCATGCTCAAAGCCAAAAAAAAAAAAATTACTATCTGGATAGGCACTCACTCTTCCCACTTCCCACCCTATTAAATCTAAAATTCTCAGCAAGCAGCTGTAGAAGAATACGTCTGTCATACATGCACATATGAGTGTTTGGGCCTCAAAACTGTGGGTGAAATTCAACGTCCTTAAGAGACACTGGAGGAAAATGCATGAGGCAAAAAAACACCTTAACTGCACATGCACAAGAGACAGACTCTATACTGTCTGTCATAATTCAGAGAACAGATCTCCAAATTATTGGAAGAGTACCCTGAAATTGTCAGAAATTAAGAAAAGAATTGTGAACAAAATTCAGCAACCACTTTTATGCCACTTCAAGAATCCACAGTGAAACAGTATTTCTTGCTCTGCCTGAAGTTCTGATTCCCTCTCCACTCTTTCATCACATTCCTCTCAATCTCTATAAGGTTATAAAAGGTACAGAGAAAAGCAGCATGGATGCAACACCTTCCAAGCTAGGAAACAGGTACACAGACTTGATCCTTCAAGGCATAGAAAGAGACAACTAAGTAGGATATGGCAGGGTGCAACAAACATAAATGTCATGAAGAAAACAAACAGAAAATGGCTATATTCTTCACTGTTAGATGCAAGAAAAGCATCTAATTAAACGATAAATAGCAGCTCTAAAACATAGTCAGTCCTTTTTCATATGATGCACAATAGTACTGGGGAAGTGATTACCCAAAATCTCCCTGTCAGTAGCATAAAAAGATTCAAACAGTGATTTGAGACAGTTCGAGAAGGAAGGTTCATTCAGAGCTATTAAACAACATGATCTAAATATATCCTGTAGCTCCGAAGTCCATATGCTACAGACCTTGGGAAGCCTAGGTAAGTATTTCTCCCCCTCTGCTTTCCTGTTAGACTATTCTCTCTCTAAAAACCTGCAACTGGCTCTCAGAGAAATAACCACTGAGCTTGAGGAACCTTTGGTCTGACCTCGAGGAGCTGTTCTCAGGTTGAGAAATTTCATACTGCACACACATGCACATTTACCTCAACAGATCCTGAATTATGCCAGAAAAAAGAAGTTATACCTTATTTTCTCTAATTTACAAGAGCTTGTGTCCAATGTCACAAGCACCAAGGTTTATATTGCACTCAATTAAGCAGATAAACAAGCCCTATTTAAGCCACAAATGACAACAGTAATGAGTTTCTGAATGAAAGATGGAAGGAAAAGCATCTTACTGAGGATCTCCAGCATAACTGAGTTGAGCAGGTCGTATCCCAAAATGGACAATAATGGGGAAAGTAATTACATCAGGATTGAACTGTTCACGATCCAGTTGATCAATACGAACTGAGCTGGGTTTCTGTGAGAAAAAACAAAATATACCTAATTGACTACAGCTCCATTAAAAACTTATTGCCTCTAGCCCATGCTATCCAGGAACCCAAAGCAGCAATATTCCAAGCTTATTAAAATATACATAAAACTAATAATTTATATTATAGTAAGTATTTGGCAATGACAAAGACTGAAACAAAGTTAACTGACTTAGCTCTTGCAGCAAAAAAAGGAAGTCTCTTTATTTTCATTTTACAAGTCAGGAAATTTATAGTTTCATTATTTCTGAGAACTTAAAACAAGCCTGTTTGGTCGAACATCACATCGGAAATAAAATCAGGATTAGTATTCTGGCATCTGAGCTCCCACAAGCCCAAGCAGTTTGCTAAGATCAGGTTATCTCTCTAATTTTAGTTCTGTTCCTCATTTCGCAAAGCAAGTAAAGCCATTATTAGATCCATTCAATCACACTGACTAAACAGCATTAAAAAATCTGTCATGCTACTCTTAGAAAAGGCTCCTAAGTTGATGTGTACAATGAGGAATACAGTCTTGTATAATGAGGATACTTTTGTCCTTTTTACACTTCAAAACAGGAGTTCTTTTTATAGTTAAAAAGAACAGTGTAGACGGAGGCAACTTTCGCTTCACCTCTAAAAACGCAGAAAATGAGGAATTGCACATCCCTGTAGAAGACACACTGCTTACAGAGCTCTTGATCACTTATCTAACATATTTAAAAACTCAGTTGAAGGTGCACAGTTTGTCTCCAAGTAAACATTTTCTCCATTACCTGGCAAGCTGCTTTGTTATGTGCCTGCTTACTCCCCACTTTGCAATCAGCTGGATGAGGACAATATTTTCTGCTTGTCAAAGGTTTCAGAAAAAGTACATTACTTCTAGTAACCTGCATCTCAAAACTTCTAATTTAGCATTGTGAATTTCTCAAAGATGAGTTTCAGAGTTACAGAAACAGCTCCCACCATTCTCTTCACAAAACAATAAAAAGTGTGTCAAGAACAAAGATTTCAGTCTTCAAACCACCTTGGTAGAACTGTTCACAGGAATCATTTTCTGCATGGATAAGCAAAGCCAATTCTATAAATAAAGGTAAGCCTCATCAGCTGGCCACATTTTCAATCTATTCTAGAAAACCAAAAACTCACTTAAAACTTTAACATTCAGATAGAGAAACATTTTCCAAGGTAAAAAAAGCTTATCAACTTCTCTTTGGACATGATGACCGAACATAAAGTTACATCTCCCCAGCCAAAAAAAGAGAAAAAGTAAAAAAAAATTAACTTAGCTCATGCTGCCAGGTTTAAAAAAAAAAAAAAAAAAAAGAGTGTGAGAGAGAGAGAGAGAGAAGAAAAAAGAAGATAAAATGTTTTCCCCATAGCACTTCCAATAAAAAGGGATTAGAACAACAAAATCTAATGAAAAACAGGGGGAGGATTTGTAGCAAGCAGAATGTTGTTCTCTAAACCAGAGCTTAAAGTCCTGAAATTTAAGTTTATCTGGTTTTGTGAGGTTTGTTCTCCCCTCTCTTAACATTAAAAATGAGGAATTTCTCCCATCCCCGTCCCCCTCAAAAAAGCAGCCTTGCTACCCAGCAACTCCTCTGAGAACCAAGGCAGCAAAATGACTTACAAAACATGAAACAATAATTATACCCAATATACCAATTATCATCGATATACCTAAAAAACCCACAGACAATATTTTCCTATTCAAATGTTTCATGTTTTAGACACTTAACTAGAACTAATCTGACCCTCAAAAGTGTGAAAGGGAGAAGAGCTTTCAATACACCCACAGCAGGGTCTGTGTGAAACGCGTGGCCTCGGGATAGCCCAAAACCAGGCTCTTTTCGTACACGCCACTGCCTTTGAGTTTTGCCCCTCAGTTACACAGCTGTTCACCGATGCCTGGTAACAACCAGGACAAAAAGAACTCCTTGTTTAAGACTTAATCTCAACTGTTCCTTCACTGAGGGTTATGAGAGGGGTGTAGCTAGGCTACGCTTTTTCCCTTCAGCGCGGTGAAGAGTAGCTTCCTCTCTGGTGCTGTTTCTGAAGGTTAAATGAACAAAGAGCACCATACAGAAACATCCAGTATAAACTGCACACCAACAGACAGGACGCAAGCAAACTGGATGTTATTCTTCCAGATTTTTATCCCTGTGTTCTTTTAAAAGTGCTGTGACAGGCCGTCTAATAATCACAGCCTTGCTTTTAAAATCTCATCAAAACCAAAGAAATTCTAACAGAACAGAGACCCGTTATCTTTGTTCCCTACTCCAAACCTCATCAATGAAGGCTTTGCTGATATTAGAAGACAGGATAAGATTGCATGCAGATATAGTACAAAAGTATGTTAAAATACATATATACGTGTACTAGTGAGAAAAGCAGCAATATTTTAGAAAGAAAAAGTGAAGTATTAAAGAGGATTAAAATTTGTGAACCTTTAAATCTATTCCAATACGAAGTTTCACTGAACTAATGAAACACCATGAATAAATTAAATTGTTTTAAATAATGCTGAACTATTGTCAGTTGTTTAAGCAAATGGTATTTATATGCCTATCAAAATTTTCTCCCTTCTCCATCATGCATATATACACTTCACTTTTAAAAAAAATAAAATACATATATAAAACCTAGATCTGCTCACAAGAGGAATAATTATTTCTGAAGTGATGTTGTGGAGGAAAGCAGCAAAATAAAATTTAGTGGTTTTACTTTGTTGTGTCAGGTGGATAAAATTGAATCGAACAGCTGTCATTTTCTAAAACAGTTTCACATTGCCTCTGTAACTGAACTGTTTTATCTACTAACGTAAATTGCACAGAAAATACTTTCATACTCTGTTTTTCACTCTCATACTCAATAGAGTATGACGCAATGAACAGAAAAAACCCACAAACTAAGAAGTCATTGCAATCTTCTTGAGAGAAAAAAACATGTTCTAATGATGGCATTGTAACATGACAACGTTTGAAAGTGCTGCAGAATTCTTTTATGCTTACATACCTTGAATGTCCACACACATCTCAAAAAACATTGTCTTGTAGAATGCAAAGTTCGTCAGTAAAAATCACACAAAATCTGAAAATTACCACTCACAAACTGCACTGTCTTGTGCATACAGATATTTACAGTTCAGTGATACAAAGAAGAAACTTACGTGTTCTTTCATGCTAAACAAAAAAAGCAAGTTTTCTGCTAGCTGAAATCAGCATATCTGCAGCAAAACCACTGAAGTTATGTCAGTGTATACCATTCACATGCTGACGACTTGTGCACCAGCATGTACCTTGCATCACAGAAACCACAGGCAACATTAACTTAAACAGTTAAGGCTTTCTAACAATTTGTTATGAGATTCTAGTTTAGCATTCAGTTTTAACCAGCTCGGATAGAAGTTTCCCTAGTGGGAGTTCATGTGTATTCTGTATTTCATGTTCCCACAGATGATCTTATTTTCCTTTTGGTTAGAAAGTTTTAGCCAGAACAAAAACACTCAGAATTAAATCAAGGGAAAAATAAATTATCCTGCCCAAGTTATGATTAGCTTGTAAAGTAGTTTACTAAACGTAATGCTGCCAAACCAAAAAATATGAACTTGAAAAATATACTTAGGAAGTCACCCTGGCTGCAGTTTGGGGACAGGTTTTTCAGTTAGCAAACTAAATTTCCCCTTCAGCATGATACCAAGTCACACTTTTTCTGCAGCAGCTAAGAAGTTGAGCTATGAGCAAAGAAGGAAAATGAAGTCAGAGAAAGAAAGGTACTACAACTGAGAAAGCTGCATGGCATTCTAAAATACTAGGACCAAAAGATGCTTCTACAATGGATATACCACTTTGGGATACTGACCAAACCATGCAAACAGAACCCTGCAGCTTTTAGCGGACATCATCTGTTCTTGTGACCCACATTTCTTATGTGTGAAAGTCAGAAAAATGACCTAAATTCACAGAAACACTGGATTTGAAAGGTGCTATGTTCAGAGAACATATGCTTTAAAATACTAATTGTTCCAAAAATAATAAGGCCATAGGGGTTTCAAGCTTGGCACTGAAAATTAATGGATGCATTCATTAATGTATACAAAATTCCTCAGTGTGAGTGAGAGCAACATAAAAGCAACGTGGAAAAAAACCCATAGGCAGAAACACCTTTTCCATATTCAGGGCAGAATCTGGATAAAGCACTTCAAATAGAGCTAGGGGGTCAAAAGAGGAAGATGAAAGAAAACACCAAATAGTTACTAATTCTCTGGTCCTGCATCAGGGAAAAGAAAATGAGATCATGCCCATAAAGACTGTCTGAGAAAATAAGAAAGCAGAGGAGCAAACTACAGTTTCACATACATAAAATATAGCCATTCCTTTTAAGGCACACATTGAAACAGTGCTCATTTGGAAATCTGCCCTCCAGTAGAGCAGCAGAGGGTGCAATTCTCCCCAGGGTTGCAACAAGTCAGTGGACTCTTTCTATAGGAACCTGCAACTGTCACTGGTCATGTTTTCCCTTTCCAATTCAGCCTGTAGCAAACTCTCTGAAACAAGGCATACCCATGTCATTGGGTTGTTCATAAATCAGAATTATTTGCTCTACCATGCCAGGGCTGATAACGATCATCCCTTTGCATTCTTCTGCATATTTCTGCCATTCCAGTTCTTCCCACTGAAGCATGTTGGCAATCTCCTCTTCAGGCACCAGAGCTTTATTGCATCGTAACAAGTAGAGAAGAATCTGATGCATTGAGAGTACTTCTTTTCCTCCATCTTAAAAACATAAATAAATAAAACACATTTCAGATATAAAGCATAAGCAAAAGAGAAAACATGAAAGACATAGAAGATTTGGATGAAAATGCAAAATGTTTAAGCGACTTGACAAATAAGAAGGTAAATGTCTTACTGATAAATACTGCACATGCGTAAACATTTTGCTAAACTGGAAGCAATAACAGTAATGGTAGCAAGAGTAACAGTTTCATCATACGGTAAAGCTGAAGCTTCTAACTCACCTGAAAAAACTTTAAAATTAGTAGGCAGAACAATCAGTTCCATTGTCCAGTTACATCTTCCTTTTTGCACTTTTATCATTCTTTTTACAATGGTAGTTAGAAAGCCATCAGGAATTTACCCAGCTTTTTTAAAGAACATTCAAAATTTTACAGGATGCTTCTGGATGACTGTAGCAAGTTATCCTTGCATGTTAAACTCATCTGTAGTGCTTACATGCTGTACCTGCAATAATGAAGACTAAAGAGTCTCATGCTGTCTTCTGTCACTAAATGAATCAAGAGCATGTGAAAACTGCTGAACACTTCCAAGACCCCAGAAAACATGCACAGCAAAGGCTGCTTGTAACAAAGGAAGACAGTAGAATAAACGTCTGACTAGCTCCAGTTAGCCAGTTACAGATGTGAAAATGCAAACAGGAAAGATGAGTGACGGACCTGACAGACCACCACTCAGAAGACAAATTTAACATGCCTGCCCATATAAGTAAAGAGTAAAAAGTAAAAAACCATGTTACTACAGTGTTTTAATTTTGACGCACATCTCTCTGACCCCCTCCTTCAACAACAGGGTGTTAATCTGTAGGTATGGAGGCACCTTCACGTTTCATCCCCACAAAGAACAAACACTGATTTCCCTTCCCCAGGGAGCAGGAGCAATCTGATCCTGCCACTGAGTACATTCTCTCTATCATGACACACACAAAAAAAAAAAAAAGGAGAAAAAACAGAAGCAAAGCCTTAGAGCAATATGGAGGATGATGCCACAGCACAAGAACTCTCTCAGGCACACAGAAAACAAACCTCACTGGAAACAGAAAATACTTCTAAATAGCTACAGGAGCAGTTTTTTAAACTTGCAAAGTTGTCCTTCAAGTTAAAGGGAGACTTGGTTTACAAGACTTTTGTCTTTGTCACCAACTAGATTATACTATTACACATGAGGTGCCCCACGTCCAACAATCACTAAAAATAAAGTGTAGCCTTACTCACTGAAGACTGTGCACAGGAAGGGCACAGGTTGCTATAGATAGCTGTGCTAAACTGTAGTTAAGAGACCTGACCTTTCCTGGGTCAGAACATGGGACCTCAGATGTTTTCTTCTAGTCTTTTACTCTCTTAATCATAGAATCTTTGGGTTGACTGGAACCTTTTAAGGTCATCTACTCCAACCCCCCTTCAAGCAGACCACATTGCTCAGAGCCCCATCCAACCTGACCTGGAATGTTTCCAGGGATGGGGCATCTTCCACCTCTTAATGTATTTATCATCCGTGAATAGAATACAGCAACTATTCCACATGCTATGCATCTCTGGCACTCAGTAAACCCAGTATGATTAGCTCAAAGCTCAGAGCTACCCCGAGGCCTGTCTCTAAGTAATCCACATAGAAAAGCTGACATCCCAATCCTCATTTTGTAAACCATGTTAGAAAAATAAGAAGGAAAGAAAAGTAGAGGGGATGGGAAATCAGCAATTCATTTCTATCTTTAAAGAGGCAGTTGGTAGATGTGTGGAGATCTGTTACACCAATATGTCTTCTTTGATTAGACATAGGTAGATAATGTTTTGCAAACATACCAGAAGGAAATAGATTCCCACACTCTGGAAATTAAAAAACTCCAAGGATATCTCAAAAAAATAATCAATGCAAAATGCAAACTTGATTAAAAAAAAATCTGTCATAAAGACACTAAATGGCAACTATATATGCAGAAATATCAGGAAAAAGACAATTTTATAAAGAGTTAGATGGCTGGGAACCTTAAAGATGAAGCACACAGGAATACATATTATAGAGACTTATCTCTCCCTATCAGTAAACAATCCAAAAGCACAGAAAGAGCTGACTTCTAAACTAAAATAAAACAAATCAGAATATAAAAACCCCAAACTAACAGGAAAACACCCTCAAGCTACACAAACCAGGCAGGTCAAACTTGTTCTCATTTTGTGATGAGGTCAAGTTAATCAGCCACATGTGGCTTGATGGCTTATTTTGTAAATTGCTTCAGCAGAACCAAATCAATGTTTGCTAGCAAGCCTCAGAGCTCTGCTTCTGATTGAATAGTGTTGTGTATCCAGGAAGGAAAAACAATTAGAAATATAGTGATCTAGTCATCAGTGCTCTCCACAGTAATGAGCCAAAACTCATTTAGCTACAGCTATAATTAATATCCCAACTAAGTTTCAAAGCCCAGAGCAGAGAGCACCTCGAGGCCACAGCCCTCTTGATGAAGATTGTTCCACTGTTCATCTGCACCCTCAGTCCAGCAGCTGAAACGCATCCTTCTGTCCACACAACCTTTCTGGAGCAATCACTGGCACGACCTCAGCAGGACACATTTTCAATGGAGCCATGACATTGGTATCCACTGAAAGTCTGTCCTAGCATCTTAGGATGTGTTAAATGCCTGTGTAAGCTGTTCACTCAAAATGAGCATAATGCTCCACACTGAAGCTTGTCCTTGGCTGGCAGGTTGGAGTTGAATTGCATTGGAATGGTGTTTTTTGTCTTTCACCGTTTGCTGCAAGGTCTAAGCTTACATTAAGATAAAGAAAGAAACAATCAGAACAACATGTGCTCAGGGGTGCCAATCATGCTGACCCTCAAACCTGCACATCAAGATTTTAAATACAATTACACTGTATCCTGAAGAGCAGAGGGGACATGAAATTCAGTTTCACACGTGAGATTAGGTAATAGCACTCCTCAAACAGCACAGCTCCATCACAGGGCAGGACAAGGATTACCCAACACCGCCTTGAAATCACAACAGAGGCAAAAGCTGGAAGTGAAACTTGGCCTGCCCATCTGAATCCCAGTTCTGAGTAAACCATCCACATTGCCAGCAAGCACTAAAGACTTCAGATGAAAGCACCAGATCTGTATACTGACTGAACCATTTGACTTGCAGTAAGGTTTTTTTGTGTTGGTTTTTTTTGGGTGGTGGTGGTTTTTTGTTTGTTTTTTTATATCTGATTTCCTTAAAGCTACATAATACAAACATTACCTGGAAGAAATCTCACAAATCGTGGCATGAAGTGAAATCTGGGGCAGCAAATAGAATCATTTTCAAGTGAAGGACCTTAAATATGAAAAAAATAAGAAAATTTATGAAAAGCAACATATTTGCAAAAAAAAAGAAAAAAGAAGGCAACCCGGCCACAGATGAAATCAATGAACAGTTATTACATTTGATAGGGCCTACATTTCAATCAGAAAAGTAACAAAATGCACAGCAGAGAGGAACAGAGTATCAACTTCTAGTGAAAGCTTTCACATGGACAATTTCAAAGAAAGCTACACTAACTTAAAAATAAGAAGAGTCTAACAAAAACACAGTAGTTTAAAATAAAACAGTGATACAAAAAAACCTGGTTTATATAATTAATTCACTTAAGCCTTACAGACACAAGCACAAATTTATTAGTCCTTCCCAATTAGTGGGGTGTTTTTTGGCTACAATAACAAAGATACCAAGGAAATTTTCATGGGGCTATTTTGTGGGTTTTTATTTCCTATTTCATCATACAAAGCTTTACATGAAAATAAAAACAAAACCAGTAAGTACTCGGTGGTACTACCAGAACCAGTGATATGAAAGACAACATTGACATTAGAATACATTTAGTATCAAACCAAAGAAGGCTACACAAAAATGTATCAAACCTGTATGCTCCTCTGTTTAACTGCAATAAGTTCAGAGTTCATCTCCATAGACAGTCAAGACACCAAAACACACCTACAGATTCTGAAATGAAATTCCTTTGATATTCTCAGTTTTCTTTTAGACCAAGGGAAAGATCATCCCTGAAATCCTCCTTTGTCACAGTCTCCACAGAAACATATATTTTCATGTTGTCGTGTCAAAAACATTCAGATATAATAATATGTTATCCTTCTACGGCTGTCTGTATGACACTGCTTTGTAAGGTGACTGTAGAGAACTACTATGTGAGTAACTTCTTTGTTAGCTTGTAAAAACAGAGAGAATAGTTTACCAGACACCTTGGCTTTCAAAATACCATGCACACTATACTGTGCAATATTAAACATACAATATATTTATTGTTTGATTAAAAGGAACATTTGATTAAAAGGAAAATGCAAGTTTGTGCATTTTAATTGCTATAGCCCACACTAATAAACTCTAATATATTTCATCTTCTTGAAGAACAAAGTGGAATTTTGTTCCTCTCATGTAAAACAGAATTTGACTTTGCTCTTTTGAGGTCCCTCTCCACTTTTTTCTTTTTAAACCAAAGAACGTAACAAAACAGAGTCCTATTTACAAAAGCTGCAATTAATTGGGTTTTGTGTATGGTTTTTTTTTTTCCCCTAAATAAAAGTTACCTTTAAGATTCCAGTCATAGAGCTCCAAAATATCTTTGAATAGATATGAAGAGAACAGCTCAAGACCTCTCACACAAAAATTCTGGGGAAAGAAAAAAATAAACCAGGATTATAATTATGTAATACTCTAATATAAATAATGCCACTCACATATAGTTAAATAAAACAATGAAAAACCCAGTGCCTTCATATTTGCCAAGTGCTAGACACTGGGCTTTGGAAACAGCATTGATATATCTACAATCATCTACTGTAACATAGCGAAGGGGTCTCTTCAGAAAGCATTGTTAAGAAAGCATTATAATGAAGACTCTTTATTCAATGTTCAAAACAATATTATAGGCAGAAATTATGAATCTGTTCTAATTTGCCATGCTTTAAAACCCTTTCCCCTGAGTAAGCTGAGATGATGACATATTTCTGAGAAGGATCTTTTTCATAATTCAC
Organism: Phaethon lepturus; assembly: GCF_000687285.1. Lineage (NCBI taxonomy): Eukaryota > Metazoa > Chordata > Aves > Phaethontiformes > Phaethontidae > Phaethon > Phaethon lepturus. The sequence goes on from NW_010535795.1 coordinate 157,418, forward strand.
TTTGTCCTGCACGCTCATATTAAAAGTTTATAAATCACCATCTGTGGTATCATTATCACTTCCATAGCAACATATCAGCACAACACAAATTGAGGAATTATGACCTCAAGAGCCAACAGGAAAGGAGAGAAGAAAAAAGAAAAAAAAAAAGAAAAACAAAGAAAAAGAACGAGATTCTTCTCATCAAGTGGGGAAGCAATCCCTCCAAAGCAAAGAGTTTTCATTCAGAAATGAAAGAACTTAAAAAGCTTTCCTAAACAAAGTCAGGCCAGGTTGATATAAACTGTACATGTATGATGCTGGCAATAAATTTCTAACCCAACACCATAGTCTCTTTCGCAATAAAGCATTAGTAAAGATGGTCTGCAAATAATGCTGTAGCCGATTGCTGTAGCCATTTGACCAGGAGTCCAAAAAAATGTCCAATCCTTACTTTGCTTGGTGGCCATTTGTTGTTTTAAAACAAGATTTGGAGACAACACAGCAGATTCACTAACAAGAAATTAATTGCTTTGATCACATTAATCTTGCTGAGGAATTTCAAGGCTCTTGCATATATTTACATGCTGTTGAGCAACAAAAAAGAGAGGTAAGTAGACAGAAAAATGTAAATATATCACGAAATTAAACACTGATCCTATCTTTGTAGTTAATATGCAGGGGTGTTTTTGCACCTACACATGCTGTTCCACTGCAGCAACTTACTTCATAAACTGGCTTCACTAGGGATCAATTTGTAATAAAAAAACCAAAAACCAGATTATGAACTGAATGTGCTTTGTTTGTATCCACAGGAAATTTGTTTTGGCAACAGCTTGTATTAAATACTGATAAGCAATCTTCAGAGCTTCAAACACATGATTAAGTTTCAGCTCTGCCATTGCTTATGTGGTCCTGGCAAACAAGTACCTCCATATGCCTTATTTTTGTCATCCGTAAGAGAAGGATAATGCATAACTCAGCTCACAGATAAGAGTACCTGACATACATTGTATACAATTTAAAATGAAAAGAAGCTATGGACATAAGCACTTCCTACTATTTGATTTTAATATATGATAGCCTAAGTAGATGGATTTATGCTCACACCTGTGAGTGCAAGGTCCTTTTCAGCCATTCATTCAGAACACAGCCTGTCTCTTAGAGACTTCCTAAGATGGGATTTGGAAGAGTTTAATCCATTAAGTATATCAACAACTCATAACCCACTCTGACTTTTTGACTAATTATCCTTCTTACCTCAGGCATCATCTCCTCAATGAAATGAATTGTATAGTCAATGTTAAATCTGATTACTTTACATAGAGGAATCTGGAAGGAAAATAGAAATTCAGCATGAAAAACTATACAGCATCAAATGTATAGTTAATACAATTTTGTATGCAAAGGTATTACTGTCTGCTGAAAAGGGCACTTACTAAAACAGCTGCTCTGGGGGATCATGCAAAGACAGGAACACAAGCACATGCAAGAGAAGTAACAATTCTAACCTTCACCTCTGTAATAACATGGGGCTGACAGGAGTAATGGTAAAGGAAGATTAAATAATGCCATCTACTGGAGATGAAATTTTGTTTAGAAGAAAAAGCAAAGCTCAGTAAACGTGTATCTTGTCTCACTTGTATATTTGGAAATGAATTTATTGTTGGTGACACAACATGCCAGACTGATACAGTGACCTAAAGGCAAGGTGTTTTTAGCACAGTGCCAATTCTGTTAGCTATACTGTCTTAAAATATGGCTTTAAGTCATAGCAACACAACGTAAGAACTTCAGGATAAATTTACAAGTTTACACTGATTTCATCCAATAAATATTCTCAGAAGTTCACGCAACTAAGCAGCAAGACAAACATCTAATTCCTTTTTTTCACCTTGAAAAAAGGTTCCTTTGTTTGTGAAACTCATGGACTGCTAAACGTGTGTTTTTTTAAATGGGATTTTTTAAAGCAAAAAAGCTAAACTTCTAAGACTACAGAAATGCCTAATCCTACCCTACACATCTACAGCTCTTAGCAAGTTTTACTGTTTACTGGCCTTGGAAGCATAAAAGAATTTTAGAACAATTCAATGGTCTATGAAAGCAAGACAACCCAAGGTTATTTTGCATTGATAAGCACACAAATAAATACCTGAACGGTGCTAGGGTTGCACTGAAATCAATGGGACTTAGCAGAGGTGCAATATTTTGCTTGCATCTTCTTGCAGCCCACTGTCAAACATTTGAGTATTTTGTCTACAAAAATCTGTTGCTATCTGAGTGATAGACTAAGGAGCTACATCAAACAATGAAAAAAAAAATTTCATTGCCTACAATTTGATACAATATTAAATGTGAATACAAAAAAACCCCAAACCTTGTAAGTCAAATGTCCCATTTAGAATCTGAGGAGAGGAAAACCCGTCATATCTAAATCAGCAAGGCTTTTTTTTAAAATAAATAAAAATACAGGGAGTGTTTGCTTACTTTGTAACACAGAAGTTCAATCAGGAATGAATATTCTGATTCAGAAACTCAGTAGTCTGGGATATTTTAATTTGTACTGAATAGAAAGTGAACGCCTTAGAGAAGTGACTCCAACCAAAATCTCCATGAATTAGAGTTTCACGTACACAAGCAAATACGTAGCAAAGGAACACGTGGTTGGTACTACAGGAGTGTTTTGATAGTTGTATTAAGAAAATTATAATTTCTCTTATGACTGTACTAACCATGATCCCTAATATCTGACCTGCTCAATTATTACTGAATAATAGTAATAACAGTAATAAGATTTCTAACAGTGTGCAAAACTAAGACTTCAAATTACAGAAATTTGGTCCATTGAAAGATGTTGGTGTTCATATCTCTATTTTTGCTACCCTTCGCCACCTCCCGTTTATCAAATATATTACAAAAGGTGTCTCAAACAGCAGTTTTTATGTTGCAAAAAATCATCTCAAGACAGCAAGAGAGTCCTTCCAAAGGGCTTTGTGCCTGTTTGTAACAGGAACTGACAATACAGTGTTGCTTTCTGTTCAACTCTGTGAAAAAATAATCAGTACTGGTGGATGAAAAGCTGTATACATAAGCAGGCAATGTGCACCCGCAGCCCAGAAGGTCAATGGTATCCTGGGCTCTATCAAAAGCAGCGTGGCCAGCAGGTCGAGGGAGGGGATTCTGCCCCTCTGCTCCGCTCTAGTAAGACCCCACCTGGAGTCCTGCATCCAGCTCTGGAGCCCTCAGCACAGGGAAGACATGGACCTGTTGGAACGGGTCCAGAGGAGGGCCACCAAAATGATCAGAGGGATGGAACACCTCTTCTCTGAGGACAGGCTGAGACAGTTGGGGTTGCTCAGTCTGGAGAAGAGAAGGCTCCAGGGAGACCTTACTGCAGCCTTTCAGTACTTAAAGGGGGCTTATAAGAAAGATGGGGACAGACTATTTAGCAGGGTCTATAGTGACAGAACAAAGGGTAATGGTTTTAAACTAAAGGAGCGCAGATACAGACTAGATGTAAGAGATTTTTGACAAGAAGGGTGGTGAAACACTGGCACAGGTTGCCCAGAGAGGGGTTAGATGCCCCATTCCTGGAAACATTCCAGGTCAGGTTGGACAGGGCTCTGAGCAACCCGATCTAGTTGAAGATGTCCCTGCTCATTGCAGGGGGATTGGACTAGATGACCTTTAAAGGTTCCTCCCAAGCTAAGGATTCTATGATTCTATGATTTGCTGCTGATCACTTCTCCCATTTGGAATGAGAAAAAACATATGCACTTTACAGTAAGAGTAAGTTCAATGTCTTCACTAACTACTGATGTTGGACAAGAAGAGTTTTCCTTGTTCTCTATATACAAAAAGATTTCAATAACTCTCTGACTTCCTGACATGCAGCAGACACAAAAATTACAAAGACAAGGTGGTCTCGTTATCCTTTCAATGGGAGTAAAACAAAACTGTTCCTGTTGGAACTCAGCTTATATTGGAAAAGTAGGGCAGTCAGGTACCAGTCGTGTCCTTTTCTTGTTATATTTGCTTTCAAAACATAAAATGAATTGCCTTTAAATACCTGTAACTTGTAATAAAAATCATAACTTGCCTAGTGTCTGAAGAGCTGAACAGATGTTAGAAAGTAGTGAATAAGTCTAGGTAAGTTTTTAGAAGAGAGAAATCCCTTTAGAGTGGATCTCTGAAAAAAGTCCATTTGTCACTTCAAGGGAAAAACTTTTTTTGTTATTGTTGCTTTTTTTTTTTAAACTTTTCCAACTTAACAATCCTCCTCATCCAATTTAAATCCAATTAACACTTTTAACAAGTTATTCCATGGCTTATTTCACTTCCAAACTGTGAAACATGTCAAAACATTACTTTGATGCACACCACAGTCTCAGTCACAGTTTGAAGACAATGCTTACCACAATTAGTCAAGACAAAACCTGAAATTCATTCGCACAAATGTCTTCTCCCTGTCCTCAACACTGGCAAGATGTTTGTAACATACATGTGTCATTGTTTTAGACAAGTTCTACTTCAGGACAGAAACAGTTTACCTTCCAAACAAATCCTATGTAGGCAGTAATGAACATACTTACGTTTGTTAGTGGGGCATGTGCAAACATTGAGAACCCTTCAAAGATATATTCATGGTCATCATACTCAATAACAGTAGGTCTATCTGTCTAAAAAAAGCAAACAAAACCACCGTGGAATAAGCAAGAAGTACTATTTCCATCACTGAAAACAAAATTAGAGTCTTAGTTCGAATTATTTATAAAGTACTTACTAAGAAGTTTGTGGGAGGCGAGACAGTAATTCGATAGTGGTATAGTCTTCCAGCATTGTTGGTCATGGGGCGACATGGTTTAATGGGCTTAAAGAAAGAGATAAGTACAATTATGCTCAGAGTCAAGGCAAATTTAGATTAAAAGAGAGAATAAAGCATTTCTAATAGCCACGAAATATGTACTAGGAAAAATTAAATAAAAGCAGGTAGTCATAATCAAGCATTCTGTGAAGAGGGAAAGTGTTGCTTTATCTACATTTTCACTTTCAGAAATATTTTTAAAGCTATTCAAAAGGAAAAAAAGAGGAAAAACATTGCTGTAATTTCTTCATTTTCAATTTGACTCTCCATCTTTCTTACACACAGCAGTTAGTCATTTAGGTACCAGACTAATTTCCTCTTCTATGTAAATTTGTTTCATGAAACTGATTTTAAAAGCTCACAAAAAGGAATGTGGACCTCACATGAGAAGATCTCAAAGTATATTATCAAGATAGACAGATATCAGCTCATCTGCTTGGGGCAAATCTGGGACCTGAAGAGAAGGGGTTAGTCTATCACCACAGAGGCAGCCCTAGTAACCCTGCTCTATCCGCCAGGTTGTAATGCCTGCGGGCGAGATCCAAAGGCAGTCAGCCCTCCGTGCACTCTGATGCAACACCAAACGCCTGGGATTCATGTTTTCTTCCAGCTTGTTCTGAAGAAGCCCAGCTTAAGACCTAAAACTCCTCAGCAGTCAGAAAAAAAAAAGTTTCTCATATGTCCTACATCCAGTTTGCTGCAGTTCAGAGGCTGCCACCAGCCTGTTCAGAATACATCTGTCTGCATGTTAAAAAAAAAAAAAAAAAAAAAAAAATCACTGCAGCCCATCCAATAGGTAGGGTAATTACTCTGCCTGTTCAGCCCCAAATTAAGCTTCTTACTGCTGCAACAAGATAGTTACAAACCAGATAGTTTAAAGCTAGGCAGGTTTATCTACAGGACACTGTAAAAACGAGTAAATCCTAAGAGATTTTCTGAAACCTCAAATTGCCAGCTGGCCTTGCTCCAGGGAGCAGCTGCCTTCATGCAGCAAGTTTTACATACCAGTTTTCTTCTGCTAAAATTTTCTCCCTCTTTCTCTGCAAGGAAAGCACTAGAGACAACGAGGGGAGGAACTGATCCTGAACTGGGGTGATTTATGGCAAGCTTCATACCAAAGCCATTTTTCTGAAATGGAATAACTCACAAAAACATTCATAAATCCTTAACAGCACAGAGATAAAAGAATGTTTCAGTAAATACATGTAAATCATGTATTGAAAAATGAAATTATTCAACAAAAATTACAAATGTAAATTGTAAAACCTACATATTAACATTCTCAAATTCTTTTACAATAACAGTTTTTTAGAATGAAAAAGCTTGAGGTGGTCCAACTTCTGTTGGATCAGAAACAATACTGATCACGAAGCATGTTCTGTACAGATGAGTATTTCTAAGGAAAATAACCAATGACTATTTCAAGAACATTTTTCAAAAGAAAGGCACTACCATTCTAAACTGTGTTTCAGGAAGCTGATGGAGTAATTTTTTCTAATCACACATTCATAAAGAACTTAATAAACTGTTTGACAGTTTGCAGTGTACACATGCTCTACTGCTAAGGCAAGAACACCTCCTGACAAGCTTCCTGCTCATGTCAGCAGCAGAATTACTGATTTACTTACTTGTGAAGTAGTCCCTTCACAACGAGGGCCCTCATAACATACTCATCCACTTGAAAATGCTAGATCTTTGACCACAAGTTCTTTTTATTAATGTTTGTGAAAAAAAAGTTTTCCGTAGTTTTCAGCTGGATTTTATTACCAGTATTGCATTTTAAATCTGAGGTTACATAACTAAGTGATTTAACATTGCACAGAAGTTTTTACTCAGCCTGTAAATCATGGGAAAAAAACCTCAAATCAACCCAAGTATGAGTTTGCAGCAGCAAGTTTGTATTCATAATTGCAATTCTTAGAATTACTTACCTCTTCGCCAGGATAAATGCCATGTCTTATTCCCGTTCGTCGGGCTTTAGCACTGCACTTGCACAAAGGTCCATCATTCATCTGTCAAAAACAAAATAGGATTCTGTTTTTGTTGAAAAATGGTTTTGGAAAAGTATATTGGTTTTAATGCTCAGAGTGCTGATGCTTCTAAAAGCCTGTCATGCTTAGATTAAGTGGATGTTCTTAAGCCAATAAAACTGAAAACAGTATAGACTAATGCAAGAAAACTGCACAACAGCATTAGAACTTCAGAAGCACAAGATGGAAAAACGCCCTCAGCAGAATTGTGCCACTCTACTATCATATACATCTTTTCCATTTCTTACACATACAAACTCCATACTGTCTGCCTAAAATGAAATTCAGGCGATAAACATGCACATGCCAATATTTACATGCTGACATCTCCACGTTCAAACAGTTCCACTCAGTTCACTGACTGAAATCCTATCCCCGATTAACCCCTCTGCCATGCGGCAAGGCACATACCCGAAGTATGCAAAGCAGACCATCTGAAGATTTTAACTTGGTACTTCAAAGAACTAATGGGAACACTTCAAATCCATCCCGTGAACAGATGAGTTACTGCAGCCTTTCAAATACTTAAAGGGGACTTATAAGAAAGATGGGGACAGACATTTTAGCAGGGCCTGTAGTGATAGGACAAAGGGCAATGGTTTTAAACTAAAAGAGCGCAGATACAGACTAGATATAACAATAAGAGATTTTTGACAATGAGGGTCAAAACAGTGAGTGGTGAAACACTGGCACAGGTTGCCCAGAGAGGCGGTAGATGTCCTATCCCTGGAAACATTCAAGGTCAGGTTGGACGGGGCTCTAGTTGGGGGCTCTAGACCTGATCTAATTGAAGATGTCCCTGCTCATGGCAGGGGGATTGGGCTAGGTGACCTTTAAAGGTCCCTTCCAAGCTAAGGATTCTATGATTCACCATACAATACATAAAATGTGAAGATACCTCAGGAAGCAAGAACCACCAAACCACTGTTCATGTAGTCTTCAGACAGTTGGGAGAGGAACACAGCTTTTTAGTTTTGATGTTAATACTCTCGAATGTTCATCTCAGTTAAATTTCTTCAGACTGCCACAGTGCATACATGCAAAGGAACATAAGAAGTAGGGAACTTCCCTACTCCTTTGGAAACTCAGTCATGCAATCTTAACAGAGTGACATGATGGCTTTTTGTTCACACTTTTTTTCCACAAACTGAGACCCCTGAGGGCAGTACAGGCTCAATGAAACTGAATCATACTTATAGGTAAAAGCATACTTCCTCACTTTGCAGCTTACACAGCCACAAAACAGAAGAGTTAAAAAATGCAGTCACCAGCAAATTGCTCGTCACCCTCCAAAAAATAAGGGCCTACTGAGGCTATTAAAATAATAATCACTTATTTTTGAAAATCTTACCCTTTAACTCTTAGAACTGTTCAGCTCTAACATTGCCTCTGTTACATTAAATACAGAGACCAAAACTACAGATACTTCACATCTCCCTCAAAGCCCATGACTTGAGAAGCAAGTCCGATACATGTCTATCTTGTCCCTAATGACACAGCTCATGGAAAAAAAAAATGTAGAAAAGCAATCGCAAAGTGATGATAAAATGATGCTGAAAGATCACAATTTTAAATAAACTAAGGCAACAGCTTCTAACTTTCTCTGAACAACAGGGCAACACTAACAAGTAGATAACGCTTGTAAGCAAAAGGTCGCTGTGATGGCACCGGCTTTAACAATTTATTCTCTGGCAACTGCTCAGACTCAGGAGTTGGGAAGATCCATCCTACAAAATCTAGTTCCATGTCAGACAGTGTACTTGTACATGCCAGTGTGCACAGCAATCACTCCTGTTTTATGTAGTGATAGTTAGAAAGCATTTTGGTACACCAGATAAATACTTAGGAAAACTTCATTCGTTTTCACATAAAATCTACTCAGAAGTAGTACAGCACTGACAAGCTCACCATGATCTGATTTCAGTCTCTTCAAGAAAGATGAAGAGTCAGTCTCAAGAAAGTTTTTGGGAAAGAAAGTTTTTCAGCACTAAACTCATAAACCACACATTCCTGAATCTATTCACCCTACAGTTATTTCACTTCTTTTTTATTTAGCTAATATTCTGGCCTAGAACATTACTCTGAAGTGTGCCCAAGAGCTACACATTTTTTTCAGTTAAATATCTAAACAGTTCGCTAATTTTGTTTTCCATACAAATAAAAACAGCTAGCTATGCTCAGCCAATTACTTTTTTTTTTTTTAACTAGAAGCACAAATATAAGTCTGTAATAGAATATTCAACACACCCTTGAATTACCACAGTGGCAATAAGCATTACAGTATCTCTTGGCAGTATGATTTGTTGCATGCTAAATTCATGCATCACACAAAGTGCTAGAAAAATAAATTTACTGAGGTGCCATTTGACAATGAGTTAGAACAGACTGTAAAATATCTAAGAAAGAAAGATGAAGATGGCAAATTTGCAAACAAAAACTAGTCTTCTGTGCAATGTATACATTCAAAACAACATTTCATGAGCTCAGCAATTACATTTAATGAGAGCTATAATCTCCATGCAATTACAAAAGAACCATTAGACAAGAAATTAGGAGCATTAACTGCATATTTAAAACATCATTTATCATTAAGAGCTGAGAGCTTTTAGGTGAAAAATTTATAAAAGAAGTAAACATGCTGCCTTTTCTCCATCCCAGAATTTATCTGTGTACCTTTATCATAGCACTAAGAGGACAGCATTAGTACACTGTTAGCAATTCAGGGTCTATTAACACTGTTAGACATGATTCCAGCTAAATAATCCCCAGGATTTATGAGCTGGAACCACAATCTTGAAATCAAAAGTGAAGGCTTTGAAGAAGATGAGCAAGAAAAGGGGCATAAAAAAAATGCATACTGAAATAGATGTCACTCAGCATGTTTGACAACAACACAGAATTTTAGGTCTACAGGACAGAATGAGTTTCAGACACTCGGTTATTTTTCCCTCTCACCATACCTGTCCTGGATCATTGTACCACAGTTCTTCATGGAGACGATCAGGGTGTGCTTTTTTACGCTTAATTTCTGCAATGACGTCAAAAACTTCCGAATCTGAACTGCTTGAGCAGCTGCTGTCATCTTCAGAGTCACAGTCTGAGTCACTGGAGCTCTCTGATTAACACAGGGAAAATAAATCAGCTGAAAAGCACTTCCACATACTCTCTTCTTCAATAGCAATGCATTTTCTAAGATGACATAGCTAACTGTGCCATACTGAAAGTTACTGAAGTTGTGCATGCCATTCACACCAACAAAAAGAGGGACAACACCTGCATTTTTAATTAAAAATTACAGCAAATGCTACAGATATTAAGTGCCTACAACATGTTTGCATGCATGAGGTTGCTGTTTGGCTGTCAAAGAGCACCAGTGATCAGTTGTAGAAAAACAATTTCAGTTACTTGACATTAAAGATTATACAGCTATAACCAACATAACTATTAAACTTAAAGAAAAAAAGAGAGAAAAAGAGAAAAACATACATAAGGACACTAGCATGAGCTAAACAGAACCTCTTGTTGTTTAAAAATTAATTCTGCTTGCTATGAGCAAAGTACTTATGTCTAGTTTCATTTTACCTAAAAATGCTCCTGTCTGTAGCAGGGTATTGTCTATTTAAGAGTTTCAAACAGCACATATGTATAGAGTTATTATTGAACATGTACTGTTAGACTAATTTTTCAAAATCAATTATTTCTAACAAATCTATTAACACATATTAGAAACCACAGACAAGAAGAAAGCCTCGAACTACTAGCTGAGTGAATCCAGCTATAAGTGTTTTGGAAGCCCTGTTCTGTGAGTCTTCCTCCTTACTTTTTTTTTTTTTTTTAAAGACATTTTTCTTTGTATTCACTGAAACAATTTTTCTGATATATCAGAGGGAGAACAATGATAAAGAAAAAAAAGAACAGAAGATGGCCTTAGACTTGTTAAAACGTCTCCTTTGTGGTGCTGTCAAAGTAATGTTAGTAAGTGTCTGGACTTAAAAAAAAAACCCACAAAAACAAACAAACAAAAACCCCAACAACAAAACCCAGAGCCCGATCTCATATATCTCTAACTTCCTGTAGTACTTACAAGCGACTCCCTTTCTTATGTATGTAACATCACTCATTTCCATAGATCACCTCAGCTCCAATTTAAATAAATGCCTTCATAGCCAAGACATATACCTTGATGCAAGTAAGGTTTATTATTCTTGGAAGGAGGGATGCAACATTTCTTCCATTTCTAAGTTTTGACTTAAGAGAAAACATATTACTATGCTGCCAGTGCTTTGAAATACTGTGAAACTATCCTTTAAAATGTGTTCTTTATTGAATACAACACTCTCCTTAGTTAAAAGAGGGAGAGAAAATGAGAGAATATTACTAGTAAAATATGCTTTTTGTTAATCAAGATGTGTTTTTATATAGTCCATAATTCAGCACAATGTGTTATTAAAATATGTCCTTGGGACATATGGTTTACATAGGTCACATATGCTCCGATGAAGTCAAGTTTTGTCTAAACGTGCATACACGTATATTCCTACAAATATTCACAAACATTTGAGTTTTAAAAGTTCTCTGATAAAACATTAATCTGGAAGTCTAATTTTAGGTGCATAATGTGTGTGGAACCTGTGAGAGTAAGCTGGAGTTCGGAAAGACTTCTGGATTTCATGTATTGAAATCAGCCTTTCATGATCTAAAAGTGCATTGCTATCTCACTACAATACACAATTACTGCTAACACAAGGCAGAACAGAGACAGCATTTACATAAGTGCAAAATAACGCAAACTATTAGACACTGTAGAAGCACAGCTGTAGGAGAAGCCGACACAGACACCAAATCAGCCCAGGGGACCAGTGCAGATGCAGAGTCTTGAGGTCCTCCAGAAAGAATGTAAAAAGAAACACAGATAAGTTGCACTTGGCTCTATCATATTATAGCCTCGAGCAGCAAAGGAACCCTTTCTGCAGAGGTCTGAGGAAGTGAAGCTTTACACAGGTATGTTGAATGTAGCAGTTTTGTCCTTGCTTCATCCACATGAAAATATACCTCCAGAAAAAAACTACAGTTAACCTTGATAGTGTTATTGAGTGAATTTAAGTATGTGCAAATCTGCTGTTCAAAAGAATGTAAAAGTGTTTCCTTTACAAAAGTGAATCTACATTCTAACATGTTTATTTTTTTCTTTCATCTTTATCTTTTTATACTGCCAGCATGTAACTGAATATGTCATTACATACCTGTATTTCAACTTCAGAACTTTTTATACGTGATTTTTAAAGAGTTACTAAGCTCAGATATGAGTCTGAAGAAGCTCAACAGGCAAACATGAAGCACCAGTCAAAATGCAAGCCCAACAGATTATCTAAATTAATTGTGATATGCCTAAGAATTTCTTGAAGTAATGCAACTGACTGAAAAACACACTATGAAACACTGAAATGTTGGAATTCTAAGAACAGCTAGCAGTTCTCACAAAACAAAATAAGAAAAATAGCTTTCGCTGACTTCTGAGCAGGCAAATTGCTATCAAAAAGTATGCCCTGCTAATTCAACCAGTATTTCCCCAATAACTGATACAGCTAGCAGACTTATTTCACTGCAAAAAGATCCATATGGGTGGTACATGACAACGCAGATAAACTCTATTTGAAAACTGATAGTTCTGCAGAAGATCATAGTAAGCACAACCAAAATACAATCCAGAAGAAAGATTAATTCAGTGCCATAACAAGCAGCCATATGAGTTTGTCACCACTGCTCTTGCTTCCTCTTTAGAAACAGAAGACCAGGAGCTCCTCAAAGCCTCCTGTGTGACATGCTTTGGCCTATTCGATCATGGTGCTTTCATGCCATGGAAGAGACTTTATCCTAAGGCAGTGTTGGATACTCTCCATTTTCCCTTATGCTTTCTGGGTAAAGAATCTATCTCTACTTCAGTCAAAAGCAACAGTAAAACTCCCATGGATATGCAATAGAAAGGAAGGATTTAAAAAACGTTTATTAACCTACCAACATTAAATGCACACAACTGCCAAAACCAGATTATTCCATTTTGGAGCTTTGTCATCATTTCTGCCTACCTAAATCTTCATCCAGCTTGGTCTTTGGTGGCTCCCATGGCGGCCTGGCTGCTTTTGCCTTTGCCTGTCGCTTTCCTAACTCCTCGTCAAACTTTTCATACAGATCTCGGAGCTTGCTTGTTCCTACCACAGTAGAGTCTCCCTGTCAATTAAAAAACAGAACAACAACAACAAAAAGACAGTGTTGAGACAGCACATGAACAATACATGTACCACCATTTCATGGTGAAAAGCAAGAGAGGGAAAAGACAGATCTCAGTGTAGTTCAATGAAACGCGGAAATACGTGTTAAGGCTTTAGCATACCATTACATTGCTCCATCAGGTGAATTTGCAGAGAAATTACTTCATTTGCTGGTGCATTAACATCAAACCTTTGGCCTAACAAAGCAGAACTATGGCTAAGCATATTTAGTACAGCTCAGTATTGATTTTTATCAGGTTTAGATGCAACAGGAGACCTGTGGAAGTACTTTGCAATTAAACATAATTTTATGACACACGAGAAACACAAAGCTCAGTTTGTTGCCTGCTTTGAATCACCATGAATTCACTCTCCATGTCATTCTCAAGAAAAAACTCAAAACCAACCAGCCACAAACAAAAAGAAAAAAACCACCACAACACAAAAAAAACCCAGAAACTTCCCCTCCTCTATCACTATTCCACCAGCATGTGTTACTGTCAAGTACCAAGAATCCTGACTTCCTGCTTCTGTACAAAACTTCTCCAGGGTTGTGGAAATACATGGTGATTGAGGCATCTTTGCTCAAATAGAGGTATAATGGAAAAAAACCCACCCTTCCCTCCTGGAGACAAAGAAGTACCCCTCTTCAAAATAGAGAATACCAACAAATAAAGCCCTTAACACGGTTAAAAGGCTGAGATGGTTGGGAGGAGAGGATTAAGTGACACAAAACATGATCCTGCTAAAGAGTTCATATTAATCAAATAAGTAATAAAGGACTGTATACAGTAATTTTAGAGTTCTCTCACAAACATACCACTTGATCCATAGGGTCATTGGAATAATAGCTTTCAGAATGGGTACAGCGAACCCAGACTGGCTTAAGTAATTCCTCATCTTCCTCTTCGTTTTTTTCAGATGCATTCTCCTCTGATTCTTTATCTTTGATAGTGGTATAGTTTTTCTCTTTGCTGGAGCTCTGGTTCTCAGACCACCTTTCTCTGTCCTCCTCCCATCGGGGTCTCTTTCTCTCTCTGCTTGGAGACCGGCTTAGCGGGAGAAAGCAAACAAAAGCAATTCTCTTCATTATTTTAAGAGTGACAGTTTTACAATGAAAAACAAATAGCTTGCTTCAGATCAGTACATCATTCTATCATATAAACTAAAACAAAATCCAGTTGTCTCTTCCTGTTTTTAACTTGTGACTTAAAAGAGTACCTTGTAGTTCTAACCTCTTATTAAAAAATGACTTAAAATTGAAAGTGTTTTTGTATTTTAAACGTTGTTAAAGAACTAGAATGAAAAAATATATGCTATCTTAGATTAAAACTCCTAGTTGCATTCTAGAGGACTTACTTTTAATTTTGTTCCAAAGTTAGAAACTCATCACGAAAAACTAAAAGTCACATCACTCACAACTGAAAGTTACAATACAAAGCAGTTTTAATATATAGCCCACAAACTATTTGCATGAGAAAAGAATTACACAGAATCCATACTGCTTGTGTTACTCTAACTCTGGCACTCCTTTGAACAACACAACCTGTGATATTCCTTATGTATTGCAAGAGCAATGGCTTTCAGAAGCTGAATGTAGGAAAACTACTAACTCTGACTACAAAGCCCATAAAGTTGCACTGATTTCAACTATCCAGGATTCAGAAGGAAATTTTTATATATATATATATCAATAGCAAAAAAGCTCCTAAAAGATGATCTAAACATAGAATGACTTTAAATAATCTTGTTACTTTACAGACTGAAAGTAGATGTAAGAGGAAGTTTTTAGGACACAGCAGCGAAGCCCTCTCTCCAGAGATTAATTCTGTTCCTGACTCTACAAGGTCTTGAGGTAACTGGCATTTGCATGTATACGCAGATGGTTATAAACCCGCAGATGGTTATAAATTTAAGACACTAATCTTATGAGTCTCAAACCAGGCATGTACGGATATATACATACACAAAATCTCATGTGCATGGATGCACAGAGCCTCAAACGCGCAAGAGACCAAACATAACTTTCCTTACCTTCCTGCTCTCTTGTAATCTTTTTTGTAGGATCTGTCTGGTGATGGTGATCTTCTGCTGTCACGGTGCCTATGCCTCTCCCTCTCCCGCTCCCTTGGAAAGTTCAAAACGTAAGTTAAATAAGAAATCTGGCATTTCATACATTCCACACCTGAAAGGAGCACAGGAGCAAGCTGAGATCATGTTATGCAAAATGACACATGTGCTAACTGCTAAAACCCCAGACATTCTTAATGCTGACCTTCAAGAAATTTGTAAGGCAGTCACCTATCTCCTCTGCCTTTGTCTTAAAGCCATCTATCTCAAGACGCTGATTTATTCCTACCATACAGAGGTAACTTCTATAAATTGACCACAGGACTTGCTGCCATTCTTCCTCTTCTGTTACAAATGGCAAAGGGTGAGATTATTATATCTTTAACCATTCTTAACACCTCAAGAAAGAGAAAATAAAACCTATTCCAGGCACAATAGCTTTGTAAGCACAGCAGTCATTCAAGCGTTTCAGGCAAGCCCTCTGTTCCTGACAGCAACCTCAAGCACACACAAAAAACTGGTAACACAATCTGCATCATACTGAAATGATGAATCTCATCTAGAAGACTCAGCTTGCAGATACACGTAAAGAACTCGACCACCCAAACATATTTCTGGGGCAGCAGAGCTTTAAATTAACTGCAGGCTTGGGGAAAAGGACCTGGAGGTGTGGGTTGACAGTCTGAACATGAGCCAACAGTGTGCCCAGGTGGCCAAGAAGGCCAACAGCGTCCTGGCCTGTATCAGAAATAGTGTGTCCAGCAGGAGTAGGGAAGCAATCGTCCCCCTGTACTTGGCATTAGTGGGGCCACACCTCAAATACTGTGTTCAGATTTGGACCCCTCACAACAAGAAAGACATTGAGGTGATGGAGCATGTCCAGAGAAGGGCAACAAAGCTGGTGAAGGGTCTAGAGCACAAGTTTTATGAGGAGTGGCTGAGGGAACTGAGGTTATTTAGCCTGGAGAAAAGGAGGCTCAGGGTAGACCTTATTGCTCTCTACAACTACCTGAAAGGAGCGGGTAGTGGAATGGGTGTTGGTCTCTTCTCCAAAGTAGCAAGTGACAGGATGAGAGGAAATGGCCTCAAGTTGTGCCAGGGGAGGTTTAGACTAGATATTAGGAAAAATTTCTTCACTGAAAGGCTTATCAAGCACTGGAACAGTGGTTGAGTTGCCCTCCCTGGACATATTTAAGACATGTAGACATAGTGGTTAGGGACATGGTTTAGTGGCAAACTTGGCCATGTTGCATTTATGGTTGGACTTGTCTTAAGGGTCTTCTCCAACCTAAATGATGCTAGGAAATTACTGTGTGTATGAGGCAGCAAAGATCACACAGGCAGTTTTCATACTCTGCTAACAGGTGATAACTCATTAGTCCACAATCATTTGTGTATCTGTCAAATCTCCTAGTAAAGGAGTGTGCTGATACACAAGGAATTATAAATGTATGCCTCAGGTAGTTTAGTGTGCTAACAGAGTGAGTCAAGATTATTTATGAACATATATATAGATATATGTACATTTCCATGTGAATAACATGAAATAGAATGCAAATTTACGAAGCACAAAGTTCACATAAATGATCTGTTGTTCTTCCCCACACCCATTCATCCTTGTCTGCCTGTGCCTTCTTCAAGCATGAATTTCAGTCTTCAGGCTAACAGAATGAGTCAAGATTATTAATGAACATATATATATATGTACATTTCCATGTGAATAACATGAAATAGAATGCAAATTTACGAAGCACAAAGTTCACATAAATGATCTGTTGTTCTTCCCCACACCCATTCATCCTTGTCTGCCTGTGCCTTCTTCAAGCATGAATTTCAGTCTTCAGAGAGAGCATATTCTATTGCTTGAGATGGATGCTGTGCAAAAAACACACCAAGGCCGGAAAACAGCTCTCATTAAAATAAGTACATGCATTTGCAAGTAGACCTGAAAGCTGTTGGCCTCAAGCAGTAATCCAAATGTGTTTGAGAAAGAAGCTGCTGAAAACATGCATTTTTCAAAACTTAAAACTGAACTTTAATTTCACAATTTATTGTTCAGATTTTATGTGGCAAATATTTGAGTCACCTACAAAAGGCATAAAATTCCACAAGTTCAGTATACAGAAAAGGCCAGTGCCTTAATGCAAGCTGTATTCAGTTTTAGGAAAATCCACTTTCGGAAATCAAAGTAAACTTACTGAATTTGTGGTTTGGAGGATTTTTTTTGGAATACAGTCATCTAAGGTTCTGCAATTAAATCTCTGCATATCTAAATCAAAGGGGCTTAATTTCCACAGGCACTATGTGTAAATTCACATTTTGCATGTGACACGAGAAAGCTCAGAGCTTCCAAAATTAGAGCATGTGATCCAGGTGCCCTGATAAATATTTAGATACTTGGCTTTCCAGTACTTCTTTGATTATTCTGACCTAGATCATTAGGCACAAAAACAGCCACCAAGAGAGCAAATCTAAGAAATCTGAAAGATGTAAGTAATGATGGCTTGCTCTAAAACACCATGCATCAGATCAGCTCATAATTTGCAAGCTGTTCGTGTCTATGAAGCAGAGCGGCAGAAACTTCATGATACATCCCAACATAAGAAACTCATTCATCTGAATCATAAGATGTCAACATAGCCTACAATTTGCCTATTTCTTTTAACTGGTGTATGCTAATTTTCACCTCAGTCCTCTGTTGAGATTACAGGCTGGGGTTTGCTCGGGTCTTCATCCTGAACAGAATCACACAGGCAGGTTTAAGCACCCACTGGTAGGTCCTGTGAAGCCTACATAAGTCTGCCCTGGTGCCCCACAAGAATGAGGGCAAAGCAGGATGAAGAACGCTGTGCAACATGCTTTTCACTAAAACACCTCACTGCAGGGATTAGATATGTGCACTAATCAGACTATAAACCCCCTCCAAGTACTGTTTCTCTACAAATACAGGGCTTACTCAAAGAAAGGCCAAATTCAAGCAACACATGGAACCCTAACTTTGGTACTTAAACCTTGAAGTGCTGAGACTTAAACATTTATAATGCTCAACTTTGAACACAGCCTTTTTCACAAAGTTGTGCCAACTCTACTTTCATGCCACACGTGCATAAGTTTCTACAGTAAATACCCACGAGAGTAGCATACTACTCAGCAACCCACTCAATTTTCAAATGAGAGCTTCTTTGCTTCCAGCTATCTCCATTGACAAGTCTGCCAAGCTTGCAAAGGTGAGGCAGAAGCAGTGTACCTGAAAGATGTCAAAACAGTAGCTCTTTCCATCAGACCTGAGTACTGGCTACTTCCTGAGCTAGAGGGAAAAACAAGGGTGAAGGAAGAATATCAATGCAGACAAATACTATGGGACAACGACAACAGCCTTCCTTCTGCAAGCAGAAGATACCTCAAGTTACCTGTTACGCTCATAACTTCTGTGATGAGGTGATATCCTTCCTCTGTCATAATCTGTCCGGTGCCGACTGCTTTCCTGCCTCCTCCTATCCGGACTCCGGCCTCGATCCCGACGATCCCCATGGTTAGTGGACCGATGCCTGTCACCATGGATGTGACTGTGTTCACGATGTCGGTGCTCATCATAGTGCTTACTCCTCTCTGGAGACCGTCGATCACTTTGTGACTTCTCTCCCTGGTACTGACCCGTGTGCCGAAAATGGCTGCTGCCACCACTGCTGTTGGTAGTGCTGCTCTGAAAGGAGCCAGAGCTGTGCTGATAGCTATTGAAGTTAGGTGGTGGGAACGATTGCTGTGAATACCCTGCGGAGTACACAGGCTGGTAGTTGACTTGCTGTGGTATGACTGGTGGGGGGGGAGGATGCGGTACTGTGGGAGGAGGCATCATGTAAGGAAAGGTGCTTTGCCCAGTAGGAGTTCCTGGCACGGGAGCGTTGCTAGGATTTGGCACTGGCGGAGGAGCAGGAGGGAAGCATGGAGGCACCGGGAAGCTCTGCCTCATCTGGTGGTTTGGAAATGGTGGCCTCATGGGACACTGGCTGATGGGATTTTGCGTGGAAGGGGGCACTGGAGGAGGATAGGGTACAAAGTCTGGCCTGGGAGGCATGTAACCGGCAGCTGGAGGGTTGGAATAGGATGTTGGAGGGGCAGCTTGCTGGTCATACTGGTATTGTACGGAGGGCTGCTGTGGGTGAAGCTGCCGTAGGTTCTGAGGGCGATAGGTCTGTGTTGAAGTTCTTGCTCCTGGTCCCCCCTGACCACGGGGACATCCTCGCCCAGGATGGAAAGACATGGCTCACCTTTAATGAGGAAAATAGAAGTCCAGTGTCACACAATTTTTGTAGGATGTCCTTAATGCATTTGCAGGAACTACTCCTGAAGTGCTGAAACTACGGTTTCTGCAACTTCCTTTAACAGAAGCAGTGAAGGATGTCCTCTGTCTTTCACTAGGAGCTTTGTGCTCCTCAGAACTCTAGTACAGGTCATTTATGACCCTTCGATTCCTTTAAGCCTCTAATCCACAAAATCTACTCTGCTGTCTTTAATCCAGGATGCAAACAGGACCACGCCCTCTGATGTAGTGCAATGTTAATTTCAACAAATGATTGATATGGTGACTGGCCAAGGATACAAGCACCTCTACTAGTACTCACTAGACACTTTCATATAAAGCCTTCAGATACCCCACACCAAAAACCCCATTCATTTTCACTACTGCAATTGTCATACAAAGTCCCAAGACAAGGATTTAGCACATGATTTCAAACTTCAGGCAGAATGAATTTACTAACACCTCATCGCAAGTTACCTGGTCCAACAAGTCATATTAATTTTCAGTGAGATAGTAGCAATTCACATTCACAACTGAGACCCTAATTTAGTAAAGAGCCAAATTCAACAGGTAAAATATTTTAAGTTAAGTACATACATTTTTGTCGAATGACAAACTTACAGGTTACAGAAAAAAGTTTATGTAGACTGCAGTTACTTGAAATAAACAGTTCCCAAAAAATCCTTCAGCTGCCTGCTAGGCCTGACACCTTTCCAGCAATTGCCACTGCTTCAAGTAGGCTTAAGTCTTGCTCAAAACTATGCACGTATTTAATGCATTGTATTAACATTTATAAATGAAAACCACTGTGCTTCATTAAAGTTAAAATTCATTCTTTAATTACATCAAGTTTCAAAAACTGGAAAAAGGGGAAAAAACATTTAAAATTGAAAAACCATTCACGGTGTCTTGGCTGGAATGGAGGGAGAGAAAAAAACCACAGCAGTTACAGTTAAGCAGTCACAGAAGTCAAATCCTGTTTTCCATCAGGGGGAGGGAGAGAAAGAAAGGAGACACACACACATAATTGGAAAGATCACCAGATAAAGAAAACAAAGCCACCCTTTTACTGAGGCTTTGCTGATGCTGAAGTAAATGCACAGAATATTCTCCCACCTGCTACCATGCAACATGGCCAGCCTGGACTGCTCAGAGCACTGCTTTCAGCTACATTCTGGTGCCAGTGCTGCAAAAGATGTAGTTGGCTGAGAGACAGCAGACTTCTGGTGAACCAGAGGGAGAAATGAAATGAAGGAGGAAAGGACAGACATCAGAGAGGAGGAACCAAGAGGGCCCTAAATCTCTCCTTACACACACGGGGCTTAACAGTAGGCACTGGTATTGGTGCTGGTCACATTCATTCCCTCTCCAGAGCAACCGGACAAAGGCCAAAGTAAGTGAGAATCCTGCATTTCTAGGAGATAGCGGCCATGATGGTACAGCTACTTGTTCCTTCCAGTCAGCCTGTGCCGGCTCAGTACCTTCCAACCTTGTAAAGGCTCTCAAAACGAAACAACGGGGTACAGGAGGATTATTTTGTCTGCCAATTCTGCAACCTTCTGTCATTATTAATTCTAATTCATTAGATGCTGAATCAATTTTGCTTTAATTCTCCAGTCATGATCTTCCATAGCTCAAGCTTTGTAAGATCTTCTTATCTATCAGGCTTCTTATAAAAAAGGAAACTTTTTTATACTTTGATGACATTTACACATTTTATTTAAACAGGCTGAGCTAAATTCTTACTACTTTAAACAAACTAAAGCAAAGGCCACTGTACCACGATGCCTTGCCTTAGCACCTATTTCTTTTTAACATGTCATAGTATTCAAACTGAAGGTCTTGTTTATCAGCTCTCTCTTAAATAGAGTTCTAAGACTTCCCCAACATCACAGAAC
>NW_010535795.1:178858-179198 GCF_000687285.1 Phaethon lepturus
CTACCACCTTAATGTCACTGGTTCAGAATGCAAAGAATCACAGCTACAAAAAAATACAAAAATAAAGATATATTAAAGGATTTTAAACGCAAAAATTATTTTAAAGCTCCCTCTGCTGCAAACTTTGGTCACATTCAGTTTTCGTTTAAATTTAAGTAAGTTCAAAAACACCGTGAAAGACAAACTCTCCTTCTCCTGTAACCTAGAAGAGGAAATTTATTGTGCTGGTAGAAGCCGTCACACACAAAAGTAACACGGGTTCCTTAAAAAACACATTAAGAACACCTCTCTCCCTCCAGAGACACAGCGGAGAACCACAGAACGCTGAGACCCGGCCTCA
>NW_010535796.1:0-1087 GCF_000687285.1 Phaethon lepturus
GCTCAAAAGGGACCGGATGACCCCCCCGGGGGGGCAATTTCCGGGCTGGGGAATCCCCCATCCCCTGCCCAACCCCATGGGTACCTTGAACACCGCAGCCTGGGGGCTGCCCAGCTCGTAGAAGGGGGGCTTGCCCGTGGCCATCTCGATGATGGTGCAGCCCAAGGACCAGATATCCGCCGGCTTCCCATAGCCCCACGGCCCCTGGTCGATGATTTCTGGGGCCATGTACTGCAGGGTGCCTGGGGAGAGGATGAGGAGGGGTGAGAGAAGCCCGTATCCATCACCCGAGCTTCCCCCCGGGGTGGGTTCTCCTCCTCCCCGTGCTGGGTACAAGGATGCAGACCCCAGCATCGCCTGGTCCTCAGCATCCCACCACGTCGGGGGGACCCAGTCCCCAGCTCCCAGCCCCGGGCCACCCTTACCCGTGAAGGTCTCGGCGCTGGGGCTGATGCCCGCCAGCCGCTTGGAGGTACCGAAGTCGGAGATCTTCAGCACCCCGCTGTAGGTGTTGATGAGGACGTTGTCTCCCTGGCATGAGAAGGGCACCCCAAAACAAAACCGAGCCATAAAAAAATCTGCTGGAGCTCAAGCAGGGCCGCTGGACATCCCCCCAGGGGTTTGGGGTATGGAGGGGCAGCTCCTGGCTCCTCGGTGCCCCCTGAGATGGGAGAGGGTGGTCAGGCCTCGTGCCCCCATGATGGGTGATACCCCCCACCCCCTCACCTTGATGTCGCGGTGCACGATGTGGTTATCGTGGAGGTAGCTGAGCCCGTCGAGGATCTGGCGGGTGTAGAAGACGATGGTGGGTTCGTTGTCCTTCAGGGGTCCCCACTTGGAGCGCAGCAGGGACGAGAGGCTCCCTGGGGAGGGGGCACGGAGGGGGAAAGCACCCCCATTTAGGCCACACATATGGCCACGTGTCCCCCTTTGGCCCCCAGATCCCGTCCCCAGAGCTGCCCACCTCCCGGCACCTCCTCCATGAAGATCTTGATGAAGCCGTCCTGGCTGACGGAGCCCAGATACCGCACGATGTTCCTGTGCCGCAGGCGCTTGTGCAAGGCGATCTCCTCGTGCAAGGGCTGCG
>NW_010535797.1:0-584 GCF_000687285.1 Phaethon lepturus
CGGACGGGTGGGGAGGCCGTAACGAGCAGAGCTGAACGCTCAGAGCGGGCTCGTAGATCACGCTCGGGCTCGGCCCCGCTGCACGGGGCGAGCACGGTCCGCATCCCGCTCGCTCCGTACAAACCCATCTGGGCTCCGGAGGCTTCCCGGGATGAAGACGTTTCCCCCTCTCCCGCCTCCTCGGCTAATTTTACTCCGTCTGGCCGGAGCTCGCAGCCCCTGGTTCTCGTTACGTCCCCCCCGCCGCGCACCAGCGCAGGCACGCAGCATTTTTGCAAAGTTACAGGGTAGCAGAAATATCCCTGTTTTGTTTTTCCTTTGGCCACTCTGTCGCGCTTCCAAAGTTGGGAAAAAATTACGAAGTAGCAAGAGGGGGGGTGGAAAAAAAAAACCAAACAAACCCAACCGACACAGATTAGACAAACGCATAAATAACCTCTGTTCTTTGGGGGTTGATCACGCTCCAGAGCGGAAGAAGGGGGAGGACAGAAGGAGGGAAGAAAATAAAAATCTAAGAAATTGCAGTTTGTTTATGAAAAAAACCCAACCAAAACCCGCACACGCGATGCCGCCAGCCCCAGCCA
>NW_010535797.1:615-989 GCF_000687285.1 Phaethon lepturus
CCTGTCATGCTCCATCCCTGCGGAGATGACCTGTTGGCTGCAGCCCCCCATCACCAGCCCCGGCCGGGGGTCCTTGCCCCATAGCGGGGTCTGCTTGGGGGAAAAAAATCCACTTTTCCTTCTCCTTGCCGTTCCTGGCAGATCCGCCCCGGCACTCGCTCGGATGGGGCACGAGAGCAGGTCCCCACCTCGTGCCCCTGCGCTGGGCCCTGGACGGGGCGTCACCAGGGAGGGTGACGAGGACGAGCTGAGGGTGATCGGGACGTAAAACGCCAGCAAGAGGGAGAGCGGAGAGGTCCAAGAGGAGGGAAGGCGCTGGCATGGGAGGGAGGGCAAATGGCGCTGGCCGCGGCGGCTAACGCGCGCGCGGAGCC
>NW_010535798.1:0-2452 GCF_000687285.1 Phaethon lepturus
GGCTGCTCCGCAACCGCCCAGCCTCTGGGAGGATGCTAGAATAAACCCACCCCATCGTCACCTCTGGGAGCGGGGATGGCAGTTGTATCGCCCTCCAGCTGCTCAGCACCCAGTCGTGGTCCTTCCCTGCTGCTTTTGTCCCCATCACCCCCTGCATGTGCCAGCAGGGACCCCCCGGCACCCCTGGCCAGGGGGAGAGCCGGGCCAGCTGAGCCCACTGGGGTCCCTGTGGGGAGGAGGCGGCCGCAGGGTGAAGGACGCGCAGGAATGTCATTACCCAGCGCCTGGGCGAGTTAGTGGGAAGCGGAAAGCCAGGCTGGGGAATTGGTTTCCATTAGGGCAGCAGAAAGCTAATTTGGCGGCTGCGGCTGCTGCATGCCAGGGGCTGTTAACCCCCTGCACCCCGGCCCAGGCTCAGCCTGCGCTGCTGGGCTTCTCCCTCACCCCTGCTTGCCTCCTGCCACCAGGGTGGCTGTGCTTGCCTGAGGGCTGGCCACAGAGCCAGCTGTGCTCCTTGCCGAGGGCCATGAACAGGCCGTGGCACTGGTGGAGTGCTGGTGCTTGATGGAGATGCCCGTTAGGGTGTCCTTCATCTGTCCTGGCTGTCCCTGCTGATGCTTGAAGCCAGGGAGAGCCACAACTGATCCCTCCTGCCTTGTGGGGAGACTCACTTGGCCCTGGGGGCACCTTGAGCTGTCCCCATGGTGCAGGGGTGCCACTGCCCTGGCATGAGGTTGCTGCATGGCATCTCTCCTTTTACCCTTGCCGTGCTGTGACATGAGCGTGGTGCTGGCTACTTCAGCCACCCTGCAGCTCCCCGGGCTCAGCTGGGCATCGGTGCGCGAGGGCTGCAGCCTCAGCAAGTGCTAATGCACCGTATTGATCCGCCGGAGCCTCTGAGTGGGAGGTGTCGGAGGCGGTGGGGGTGGCTGCCCTTTGGCTGCATTTGAGCATGTTTCCCCCGGTCAGTGCTGCCGGGAGTGTGGGGTCCGCTGGGCTGGGTGCCCAGCTGTGCCCTAGGCTCATCCCTACAGGGGACCCCCCCGCCCCAGTCACCCATGGGGCCTGTCCCAGGGGCTCTGACATCACCACTGCCATCATCCTCTGCACCGGGCACAGCGTCCCTGCAGTCCATGGGGCACGCGGTGCCACGCAGCCAGCTGTGCAGCGCCTGGGGACCCGGCGTCCTCATGACTGCAGGCAGGGTCATGCCCAGGGAGGCCCAGCTGGCTCTGGGGTGGGGTGATGGGGGGCAGAGGCCTCACTGTGTCCCTTTGCAGGGCCGAGCGTGCGACAGCGGTGCTGCTGGCAGACCCCTGCTTCCAGCTGCGCTCCATCCAGTACCTGCTGGGCCACGCTGAGCCCTCAGCCCTGGCGGCTGCCGCCCCGGCCACAGAGAAGCGCCATTTCTCCCTGCACACCTGTAAGTGTCGTCAGCATGCGGGGAGCTCGCCTGTGCTCACCACCAGTCCCCGGCCATGGCTGGGATGGGGGGACAGGACTGCTGGTGTCTGTGTCCCCTACAACATGTCCCAGCCCCCTTAGCCCTGGGGATGGGGTCCATGGCTCCCCCACCATCCCGCAGTGGTGGCACTTGGGATGGGGCTATCCAGTGCCTCCTTTTGGCAGCAGTTTTGTCCCCTCACAGCACCCAGTGTCCAGCTTGCTGTCCCCAGCATGGGGATCCCTGTCCTGCCTGCTCCCCGAGGGTAGCTGCAGCCCCCTCCGTGCACCGCGCAGCACCCTCGGGACAGCCCGAGGGTCACATTCCCCCCACGCACACCCAGTTTGTCCCCACAGACACAGAGTACATCAGTACTGAGGAGCTGGCGAAGGTGGACAAGATGCTGAGCCACCTGAGCGAGGAGTCCAAGCAGGCAGCTGCCACCACACTGGTGAGTCCTCCCAGCCTGGTCCTCATGCTTGGCAGCAGCCCTGGATCCTGGCACAGCTGCCCTGGGACACGGGGTTCTTGCTGCCGCTGCTAACCACCTGGTGATCCCCACAGCCCACCAGCGAGGAAGACCTGTGCCCCATCTGCTATGCACACCCCATCTCGGCCATCTTCAGACCCTGCTCCCACAAGTCGTGCAAGTGAGTAGCTCGCGTGCGCGGCCCGCACCAGGGCGACTGCCAGCCCCTGGCCCCCCACGCCATGTCGGGGGAGCTCACAGCCTTTCCTCCTGTCCCAGAGCCTGCATCAACCAGCACCTGATGAACAACAAGGACTGCTTCTTCTGCAAGGCCACCATCACAGGGGTGGATGACTTCACCAAGCCAGCCAGCTCATAGCGCCCAGCCCTGCACCGTGCACTCCTCCAGCTGAGTGGGGCAGCCCCCCCCCAGCCCTGCACGCTGGCTTCTCCCCTAATGCAGGGCCAGGACCCAGCACCAGACTGCTGTGTGGGGCAAGGGGCTGCAGGGAGGGGGTAGCTGGCAGGGGCGGGGGGGG
>NW_010535798.1:2527-3070 GCF_000687285.1 Phaethon lepturus
AGGGAAGCCCGAGGCCTCAGCTCCACAGCAGCTGTGGGGACATGTGGCAGCCCTGAGGCTGGGGCAGGGGGACCGGGCTGGGCGTTCGGGCTGTTAACTGGCCCCTGATGGGGGCTGACTTCATGAAATGCAGCATTAAATTATTCTTCCTTATGTGGTGCCCTGAGACACGGGGAGGGGAAGCCAGGCCAGCCCTGGCAAGTGAGCCAGCACTCAGGCCCTGCTTGGATGATGCTCAGCAGTAGATGGAAATATAAATATTTAATCCAGGCAGAGTGGGGAGCGCAGGGCCCACCAGGGGCTGCTACATGATGATGCGCGGCTCTGGCACGGACTCGGCAATGGACTTGTGTGGCAGCACATTGGCCCCATTGAGGTAGAGCTCGTCGTTGACAATGACGTCCTCGCCCAGCACTGTCACGTTCTCCATGCGCACCTGCCCCAGAGAGGCCCTGTCACACCTGCCCCGGCTCAGTGCCACGCTCCTGCTCCTGCCCACTGGCACTGGCGCATCCCTCATCCCTCATCCCTGCGGCTGCAGCC
>NW_010535798.1:3269-3708 GCF_000687285.1 Phaethon lepturus
GCCCCACCCCACGGCGCAGGCCTCCAGCCACGAGTGGGAGCGGATGCGGGCCCCCTTCAGCACGGTGCAGCGTTTGATGCGCACCCCATCCTCCAGCACCACGCCGGCCCCGATCGTCACGTTAGGGCCAATGATGCAATTTGCCCCGATCTTGGCGCTGGGGTCCTGGAAGGAAGAGGGGCTGCGCCGGGGCCGCTCGAGGACAGCAGCACGGATGGCAGTGGGAGGACTGGGAGAGCCTGTGACACATGCCCAGGGCCAGTGAGCTGGGGGCTGGCACTTACCACCAGCACGTTCCCTACGACACCAGGCCCCGAGTGCAGCTTCTCGGGGTGCTGAGCCCGCAGTGCCTGCAGGTACATGCACATGCCCGTGAGGAAGTCCTTTGGCTGCCCGATGTCCATCCAGAAGCCTGAGGGGACAGAGCTGCAGTGACAGC
>NW_010535799.1:0-1996 GCF_000687285.1 Phaethon lepturus
AACCTTAATGATTCTGTGATTCTGTGATAAGCCACAGGCAACAAGAGAAGTCATGGGACTTATTAGCGTCAGCGAGGTTAGGACTGGCGTGGGGAAAGGCTTTCTGGCAGTAAGGACAGAGCCGTGCCGGCATTGCTGGGCATGCTGCAGATCCCCCGTCCTCAGCGGGCTCCAGAACAGGGCAGACAAATGTCTGTCGGGGATGGCTTATGTAGCAGTAATGGTCCCTTGTCCAGCGGCCTCCTCAGTTTCCATCCCAGCCCTGATTCCTGCACCCCTTTCTTGTCCTTCCCTGTTTCTTCCGTAGGAAAAGAGCACCCTGTCCTCTTCCACAGCTCTGCCAGCTACAAAGTGGGTCCTGGAGAGAGCACCGGCTGCTCGCATAGCAATGCACAGCTCGGCGGGATGTGGCTGTGAGGACAGGAGGGGTGTGTGGCTCCTTCTCTCACAATTACCGCTATAATTGTTAATATTACAGTAGGGAAAATGTTTGGGTTTACTGCATCAAAGTTTTACGCAGACTTTTACTTGTCTTGTTGCTCTCTGTGACAAGTGTGGTCGGCTTCCATCAAGCATCCAGGTGGCTTTGAGCATTGCAAAAGTCAGAGACTAAAATAGAAATGGGGCCGAGGGCTGCAGGATGGATCAGCCAGAGTGAGACCGGCTGCATCGCCCTCTTGCAGATGGGAAACTGAGGCACGGAGGGCTGAGTGACCTGCTTGTGTCCCCCAGGGCATCAGTGGCAGTGCGAGGAGCTGAGTCACAGTCTCCCAAGTCCAGGATCAGACTTTTTCTGTGGAAGAAGGCACCTGAGAAAGGAGGTGGAAGAGAGCCAGGAGCTGGCACGGGTTTGCTCCAGGCACCCCAAGCCCTTGCACAGGGCAGGAGAACAGGTAAGTACAGATCTGACAAGTGCTCGCCTGCTGAAAGCGCGACAGCGCTGGAGCCCTTCCACCCCCAGGAAAGTGCCAGCCAGGAAACCTTCGGCACTTCACCAGATCGGGCCATATTTTATATTTTCACCTCCTGCATGGGATGAGGAAGAGGAACATCTGGCGTCAGATCTGCCACCACTGAAGTCTACGGCCCATTTTGGTTTCTCAAGGGTCAGACTCAGGTGGTGTTGAGCAATATTTCCCTATCCTTTGAGTTGCAGGAGAGAAATGAAAAACACAAGTCGTAGGGGGAACCAGTGAGAAAAAGCAGGTTCCCTTTTCGGTGGATCCTGCTTCCCCTTCCCTCTGAGCGGTGCAGGCAGCGGGGAGAGGCTGCAGAGCCGCTCTGCCGGGGCTGTGAAGCTCCGTCTTTACGTGAACGTGGGGAGAAGGAAGTAACGACACACCTAGAGCCGTGGCGGCTGAGCCTCAGCAGCACGCAACGGCCTTGGTGTCCGGGTGAGGACAGCCTTGTCCATCCCAAATCCAGAGGAAACCCCAGTCTGGGCAGCAGTGAAAGCATCCTAGGGAGGTGTGCCAGCCGCTGTCTATGGCCGTTGGCCCATGCCTGGAGATGATGACTTTATGGCATTTTTAGGGAGCTGAATTATTATATTTCTAGTGTGTGGCTTAGTCTGAGCCCAGGAGGGACACCCCAGCACCTCTCTGGCTGAGAGGGCAACCCGAAGCCAGCCTGTTTTCCTCCCTTTTCCTGCCTGTTCCCTGGATGACATTCAGCTGAGTCCTGCATCCCGCTGCCTGCTGCATCCCGGGAGATGCTGCTGGGCTCCCGCACCGTTTCTGTGCCTCCTGCCCAGGTCTCCGGACAGCAGCGCATCCATGGGGAGGGCAGCGGGCTGGGGTGGATTTGGGGTGGGGAGGAGGTTTCAGGGCAGGTGCGGACCTGTGGACCTGTTGACCTGGCCAAGGGAGACCACAGCCTGTGGAGGGAGAATCTCTCCGTGCGGCCGCCTTTGCAGAGGTGCTGCTCGGGGAGAGGGGCTCTTCCACCGGGCTCGGGGGGGCGGCAGGGCCAGAGACACAGCGCCCGCCGACAGGGT
>NW_010535799.1:2027-4212 GCF_000687285.1 Phaethon lepturus
GCAGACTCACGGTGGAAAGCCGCTGCGGGGGAGGAGGATGAAGGGGGATTTTTTGGGCACTTCCCAGCTCCCGAGCCTGCTGCTCCCCCCTTGTTTAGGGACCCCTTAGCTGGGGGGCAGATGAGTGAGGGGCATTGGCTGGGGCAATGCAGGAGTGTGAGGGTTCGCCCCCGGTCGGCTTTGCCCCATGGCCTCCCGGCACGTGAGAGGGGCCCAGCGAGGAGAGAGCCGTTGTGCAAATCGCTGGGGAGATGGGAGGTTGTGAGGGAGCTTTCTCCCCGCGGGCTGCAGCGCTGGATGAAACCCCCGGCAGAGAGGCAGGGTGGTCCCGGCACCCGCAGCACTCCTCTGGGGCAGCGTCTCCGTCCCTGCTGGCCCTGAGCCTCCGTCCGCCGGCTGGGTGGGAACCGCCGCCGGAGCGGGTGAGGAAAAAAACCCAAACCCATCTTTGAAAGATGCGTTTGAAGAAAGTGGTAGCTCCCTAGTTTGTAACCTCACAACGTTAAAGCCTTTCCTGGTTTTGCTGTGAAGGATGTGGAGATGGAGAGCGGGAGTTTGTGAGCCCTCCAACGACGAGCTGGGCAATGAGTCTTTACCTACAGACTTTTCTTCTGCCTGGATTTTAAGTGTTTTTGTCAATACGACATTCCCAAGTGAGCTAAATACTCCGACTGATGGCCATCACACCCTGAGCAATAGTCTTATGCTTGGCCTATAAATACTGTATTCTAAGCAGAAATCTGTATCGCAAGATTTGAGACAAAAAAAACATCTTCCAGGTGTTTATTGTAGAAATCTGGAGATACTGCACTCTACTAAGCCTGGCTCAGCAACGTTGTTGATTCAGGAAAGTGGTACAAACATGGATTTTAGAAATGTGTCGAGCAGAGA
The DNA here is from genome assembly GCF_000687285.1 of Phaethon lepturus. Classification (NCBI taxonomy): domain Eukaryota; kingdom Metazoa; phylum Chordata; class Aves; order Phaethontiformes; family Phaethontidae; genus Phaethon; species Phaethon lepturus. The sequence continues at coordinate 2,919 of NW_010535799.1, forward strand.
GGAACAGGAGCACGACCCTGACGAATTTCCAAGCACCTCTGCAAGTTAGGGGTAAGTCCCATCCTCAACAGCCAGCTAAGAGGTACCTTTTGCGCTGAATTGGAGGATGAGGAACCAAAATAGAAGCTGGGCAAAGGAGATCTGGGTTTGTGAGTTCATGTTCCTGGAAATGGAAAAGGATTTGACTGAAGCAGAATGACGGCTTTTGTGGGAAATGTTTACAAGCCTGCCGGCCCTCATGCATCCCAGTCTCTTTGCATACATCAGAAACGTGATTTGCTTAGAAATATTCTCTCTGGAAATCACTTTCTATCACCAAAGGGGCTTTGTGTGGCAATTTGCTCTTCTTCCAACCAAGTGTTTCCATGAGTTGCTTTGGAGTTGCTTGTGGAAAAATTATTAATTACATTTATATTTAAATACTTTCTCTCTAGCCTTGTATCGGCTGTTGAGCATCCTTCAGAGCAGAGGTGGTGTCCCCTGGGCATCTGGAAGCAGTGATGCAGCCAGATCTCTGCCCTCTGAATTTGCATTGGCGTGGGCTTTTCTGTCGAGTTAGCTGGAACCTGCAGTTTGGTATTTGGGTCTTTTTTATCTTGCCGCATCAGCTGTGGAAGGACAAACAAGACCAGGTGAGCACAAAGGCAGAGCAGCGCTGATGGCTCGCGCGTCTCCGGCGCGAAGCTCGTCCATCAGAGCCGGCTGGCCCCGCGTTTTCCCTGGCAGAGGGAGTTTACCCCAGGTCAGCGGTTTGCATCACGTGCCGCTGGTACCGAGAACCCAAAGGTCTAAATAAGTGTCGTCAGAGCGCAGCCTCAGCTTCCTCCTCCCCGGCCGGGGCTGGTTGGGCAGCTCGAGGGGAAGGAACCGAGCTCCGGAGCCGCACGGCTGAGGCGTGCCCAGCACGCTGCCGGCGTGCTCTGCGGCACTGCGCCGGCTGGAGCCCCTTTGGCTTTGCCATCGCTGTTGGTGTCACCGCAGCCACCTTGAATGCAACCCCGCTGCATGGGTGGGAGCGACTCGGGCTGCCTCCCCTGCTCTCCGTGTGGCCCCTAAAAGCCACCTGGGAACCCTTCCCGCTGCCCTGCTGTCACCCCGGAATGTGGCACTGGTGTCCCCAGGATCTCCTGAGCTCAAATGAGACAAACGGAGTGATAAGGAGGAGCGCAGAGCCCTGCTCCCGGGAGCTCCTGGGAGCATCCTGGTGTCTGCAGCCCTCAGAGGTGCCTCTGCTCTGGAGCCATTTCCCCGAGGTGGCTGCTCCGCGCCGGTGGCCAACACGCCGCTGGTTGTC
>NW_010535799.1:4359-6104 GCF_000687285.1 Phaethon lepturus
CACGAGCCCCCTGAGCCACCATTTTTGGTAACTTCCTCAGGCTGCAGCGTGCCCCGAGGAGCAAAACAAGCAGCTCACAGTACGTCAGGTGGGGAGGGCACAGGACGGGAGGGGACACGCTGCAGCTCCGACACCCGGAAAAGTTTGGCCTCTGCAGATTTAGCCCCTCTGACACATCCCGATTCCTCCGGTTCAGGAATACTCCTGAACTGCAACTGAAACCAGGAGGTGGGAATGGGGCAGAAGGAATGGGAAAGATCAGGTTGGCATCCCAAAAACCAGACCCAGCCTTTAAAGCTTGCGTGAAGACCCCAAGCCGAGCGGAGGCTGCGGCACAAAGCCTGCTCCACCTGAATACTTGGCTGTCGAGCAGGGCAGTGCCTCGGGGCAGGTGGCACCATGACACAGAGACGAGACTTTCCCCTTCCTGCTATTTTTGCTGCTGGAGGATTTCTTCTGAATCGCTGGTGGCCGCTCAGCTGGCGAAGGTGGAGCCCACGTCCCCCCTCGGCGCGGGTTTCACCTGGCACAAGCGATGCCTCGGCACTGCAGCCGGAGCGGGAGGCGGCCGGGGCTCTGAGCACCGGCGTTCCACTCGCTTTGCGTGGCAGGCGGGTGTCTCAGTGGGTCATCACCTAAAGGGGATTTTGGCTCTGACGGGGTTTGCTTTTTTTAAAATTCACTGGAATCTCACTGCAAAACCCACATCTATTTCAGCCTCCGAGCAGCTTTCGAGTCTCGGAGCATCCGTAGCAGCGGTCACTCTCTTCTGAAAAACTGAAACCCGCAAAGAAACCCAAAGCCAGATTCTTGCCCCTGCCTGCGATATCAGCTGGGCTGGATCCGGCCGCAAGTCCCATCCAGCAGATGGGCCAGTGGAAGGGCATGCAGGGCAAGCATTGCCAGCGACTGAGGTGGCACAGGTCCTTTCTCAGGAGCAACCTTGAAGGCAGCAGCAGAAGGCCGTTCCCAGGTGGCACCAGAGCCAACATCAGCAGCACGTCCCCAGCATGGTGTCACCCAGCCCTGGCCGTGACTGGCTTTGCGCTGTTGGGGAGGTGCTGAGGGCTTTTCCAGCAGCGATGGGTTAAAGGGTTGCATAGGGAGGGAAGGAAAACAAGGTCACATAATACACAGGATGGAGGCATGGAGAGCGAGAGGGATGGGGGAAAGGAGAGGTGGATGGCTGGAGGGATGTATAGATGGAGGAATGGAGGAAAGGATGGAGTGGAGAGTGGTTGGAAAGGTGCATGGATGGAGGGAAAGGAGGAGAGATTGATGGAGGGAAGGCTAGATGGATGAATAGTGGGGTGGTGGGATGGATGGATGAGTGGATGGATGGATGGATGGATGGATGGATGGGAGGTGGATGGATAGAAGAATGCGGGGGTGAATGGACAGATGAATGGCAGGAGAAAGGGGTGGATGAAGGAGTGGATGAATGAAAGTGGAAGGATGGAAGGGGAAATGGTGGGGGGACAGATGGGTGTCGGGGTGGATGGATGGGTGGATGGATGGGTAGAGGGATGGATGGATGGGTAGGTGAATGCGAGGATGAATGGATGAATGAATGGAGGGATGGGTGGATGGGTGGATGGATGGATGAATGGAGGGATGGATGGATGGAGGGATAGATGGATGGGTGGATGGGTGGATGGATGAAAGGATGAAAGGATGGATGAATGGAGGGATGGATGGGTGGATGGGTGGTTGGATGGATGAATGGAGGGGTGGGTAGATGGACG
>NW_010535800.1:0-3085 GCF_000687285.1 Phaethon lepturus
GTGGGATGTCCAGACCGTGGGATGTCCAGACTAGCTAAGTCTAGTTTGCAGAGCCCATCCCTGTGATGAGCTGGGGTGCCCAGGACCTCCCAGGCAGATGGGGGGCATAGCACAGGACAAGGGCCCACATTGTGCACCCACCCCGGGGTACCGGCATCAGCAGGATACGTTTGTTTTGGAGCTGGAGGAGCAGTATGAGCAACGGGCATTGCTCTCTGCTTGACTACGTCCTAACCCGCTCCCCAGTGGCATCCACAGTGCCCCAGTGGAGCCGGATGCAGGCATGTTGGGGGGGGTGGCACCCAGTCCCACGTGGGGTGCGAGGACTCCCCGCAATTCGCCTTAGCTAACGAAGGAGGACGAGGGCTGGCCAGCGCGTGGCTGCTCAAGACCCAGCCTCCAGCAGCGTGATGCAACGAGCCTCAGCCCCACACCTCCCTGGGAGGTGAAACGCTAAATGAAACAAATTCCTGCCACCGGCGCCGTTTCCTGTTTTCCTGCTACAACGGATCACGCTTCCCCGCAGTCCTTGACCCCGGGGACCGGGGACAGAAAGGATGCGACAACCATGCCCGAGGCGCGCAGGGCTGGGCTGGGGGGCTGCCCCGTGCGCCCCGAGCCCGCGGCCTGTTTGTTTGTCCATCTGTGCAGACACAATAGCCGCACGATGCCTCCAGAGCAGGCAGGGCTGCCAGCTTCCTCTGGGGAGAGGATCTGATAGCTGGGGGGGAAAAGCAGAGCCACAGAACAAAGCAAAGGCCAGCGCAGGAAAGCAAAGCTGAGCCTTTGATTCAAACCCTTTTTTTTCCTTCTCCAAGCAAGACAACAGGGTTGTCTTCTCACTTGCACTTCCGCATGATCGCAGTTACATCTCCTGCTTGGCTCTGGCAGACGGAGCCAGGTCGACCGAAGCTCGGGGTTTGTTGCTTTCCCTGCACGCATGGGAACGCTTTCCCACTACTGGCTTCAAACTCCCTTTCTAGCACATATTCCCCCATTGCACAGGCAAGGAGACGCGGCTTCCAAAAACGTCAGCAGAGTAAGGTGGGATTTCTGTGACAGCGGAGGAAAGCAGCTCTGCCCAAACTGCCCTGGGCTGTGCAGAGCTTCATGGACACACGTGTTACAGGAAATGCCCCAGCCAGGCAGGTTGCTGCCTCTCACCTCCTTTGGAGAGGCACCACCTCCTGTCCCTGCTAGGAAATGTTGCTATTGCAACTTTTCAGGATTTCAAAGTGTCCATCAACTCAAAATGCTGGGTGTTTCACTCTCTTTTTTTAGATTGATGTGACACTTCAGCTCTGGTTTTGTTTCATTTTCCATCTATTTTGGGAGTGTCAAGAGTCAGAAATCCCTTCAACAGACAGCTCAAGGCCAGGTCTCCCCCAGCCGGCTCCACAACAGGAAACTCCCCCGTACACATTACTGCAACGAGGACAAGCCAGAGAACAAGAAACGTGGGAAGGGCTCTGGGGAGGGGAGAAATACAAGGGCAGTGGGTACCACTCTTCAGCCAGTATGGAGCACACCCAACGCTTATGACCATTCTCGCAAACGGGACTTGTGGCAACCATTTATTTCAGAACTGAAGGGCAGCTTTGCAAGCGCAGATCTCCTTTTAACCCAACCCTGCTCGGCCAGACCACCCCACAGCACCAGCCCATCCTTCAGAGACATCATCGAAAGCTCTGCAAAAGGGCTCAGCTCCCAACAAAGTAGATGGGAGGCCACGCTGCCACACAAACGCTCCAGCCAGCTCTCCGAGACATCCTCCGACCACACATGGCTGAGCGCTTTGCAAAGCACAGGTCAGCGGAGCTCACCCCTGCTCCCGCTTCGCAATCACAGCCAGATAAAAGTCTCCCCTCCCAGCGCGCCGGGCTCACAGCTCCGGTTACAACACACTTAATCCTTGAGCCAGTTTGACATTGCAGCTCGGGGCTGATTGCATGACCCAGTTGTGAGACAGCGAGGCCCCACTGAGCTCAGAAATGTTAAATACATTGTAATTGGACCCCCGGTGCCTCCACTTCTCTTTCGATGAAGGGGCCCTGGCAAGTGAATTTTCCAGAGCGTTCCCGTGCCGGCATGGCGGCCGTGACCCTGGAGCACGGCTGATTTTCAAACCACCCCAGACAGAAGGTTTGGAGGCTCTTCCCCATCTGCCCGTGGTGGCAGCACTGAGGGGAGGTCTGGGTTGGCCACATCAATTGCAAAGTGAAGGAAACCAAATCCACCCATTCCTGGTTTATCCCAGAAGGAAAAGGGAGTGGGGCTAGATAAGGAGCAAACTCCCCAGGGAAGGGAGGGGAGAGCTTTCACTCCCTGTTCCTACTTTTCCTTTTCACTTTTCTGTACCTTTAATGTCAAATCTCAGATGCTGCCAGCGTGCAGACCCTGGTGAAGGGATGCTGCATCGCAGCCCGGGGAGCCGCCATGGATAACTTATCTCTGCCTTTATGCAGTTTTAAGTGACCTGCCAACACACATTAACCGGCTGCTGTCGAATATGATGGATGAGCCACCCCTTGCCCGTTGTGGGGCACCGAGGAGGGCACCGAGTTGGTAACACATCTGCCCTGATGTGCAAGAGGCTGGATGAGGAGGCAGCGAGGGCACTCATCCCCGCTGCACGCCTCTGCTTCCCCAGGTGAGCCACGATCTGCCTTTGCTCAGAGAGACTGGAGGCTCCTTGGGGCAGGGCTGTCTCTATGGCCACAGGGCAATGCTCCCAGGCGCTATTCTGATACCAAGAGTAGTGCTTCCCCCAGCTCTGAAACCCTTTTGCTCTTGCCAATGCGAGTGAGTTGTCCTCGCGCAGCTGCCGTCGTCTCGGGATGGGCTTTTAAGGCCACAAAATCAGCAAACTCGAGCAAGAGACTCTGAAAGATATACAGGCAAAGGAAACAGATGCAAAGGGAGCCCTGTAACAGCCTTATTTTGCTACCAAACACTCCAAAACAATGTGAGGACAAACCCAGCAGGAGCGTGAAACATCTCCTCAGCCTCTTGGGGGCTTTAAAAAAAGCGAGTTTGTTCTCTTGAACTTTCCAGACTCACATGTCGCAGCACACGGCTCAAGCTC
>NW_010535800.1:3179-8288 GCF_000687285.1 Phaethon lepturus
TGGACAGGGGCCGGCTTTCCGGTGGCCATGTTGGGGCAGAGCTGCGGGGGCAGCAGGTCCAGTGGGCGACGGGGAGCTCCCGCGTGGGAAGCAGACAAGCTCCAGGCATGTTTCTGACATGATGGCTGTGGGCTAGACCTTTGTAGCCACCTGCATAGAAACAGATGTGATGCTCCTGAAAACCCCAGAGCATCTTCCCTGGGCTGTGAGCCACACGGGGCCCGAGCCAGCCCCCTGCACTCCGACTGGAGAGCTCGTGGCTCCGCAGCGGCTGTTCATCTCTGGCCGTGGGAGGGTAGGACGTGTCCCAGGCCTGGGGTCAGCTGAGATGGGCTGCCTGGACATGATCCGCTGAGGCACTTCAGGGAGGGAAATGCTCTTGTTCTTTGCCTTCCTTTGAAGTAAAAAGGGGAAGAACGCCAGAGCCTTCTCCAAATGCACTTAATTAATTCGACTTGTCACATTAACAACATCAAAACAGGGCAACTGCAGCAGGGTCTGGGCCTCATCTCACACCCACCGGGCCAAAAGGGCTCCGCACAGCTTCCCCCAGAGCTGGGCTTATCGGCTGCGGTTCAAAAACTTGGGCAGGACGCAAAGGCCTCAAGGCACGAGTTGTGCATTTGTATGACATCGTGGACAGCAGGACCAGGTCCCCACTGACCATGCTGGGAGCCCACTGGCAACATGGACCGCACAGAGCTCTGCATTTTCTGTGCTGTCCTGCTTCCTCCAGCTGGCAGCTTTCGTTCCCCCCTCAGTGTTTCTATGTCCGTGAATTTGTGTGTGCCCTTTCCCCTGCTGTTGGGGAGCAGTGTAAGGATGTCTGTTAGGGCAACTGCACCCCAAGGTCACGCTGCTGTCTCGCTGCGCACCGTTGCAGGCGGCAGCCAGGTCGGAGGGGTGGCTCTCGCTGAGCTGGGCTGAGCCCCCGGGCCCAGCAGTCACGGCTGCCCTGGTGACCCACGCCCCCCAGCCTCTCCTTGCCTTCCTCCCAGCAGCTGACCCCAGCTGATAACCTGGGAAAGCTCCTTCTGATGCAGAGGAGCTGGGAGGAGGAAAGAGGTTGACTTTTAACCCCCTGCTGTGCTTCATCCTGCTCCTAAACGTGCTGAACTCTCCCCCGCTGCCTCCTCTCCACACCGAACCCATCCATCTCCCTGCTGCTGGAGAGGCCGCTGGAGCTGGAGGCCCCCAGGTCCTCCCTCGAGCCCATCTTACATCGAGGAGGAAAGAGCATCGCTTACAACCACAACCTTGCCTGGACCCACAGTTGCCTCCTCGCCCTGGCCCGTCACCACAGGGCAGTGGGACCCCAGCAGCAGGTCCCTGGCCGTCTGCCTGGCGAGGCTTGGTCACTCAAGGGGACTTGGGGGGCAGAGCAGTTATGACAGAGCTGCAGGCAGTGCTGCTCTGTGGTTAAACCGCAGAGCTCAGCCAAGTCACTGAGCGAGACAGACCCTGACCCCTTCCCCTCCCAGCCTGTCTAAAAGGAGCCAGCGAGCAGCCCCGCACCCAGCCGGGACCTGGCGATAAACGCAGGGCTTTGATGTAGAGAGGAAAGTGATCTGTCTCGTGCACCCCCTTATCTCCCTTTTCTTCTACACCTGGTGTGAATGAGTGGTGCAGAAAAATGCACTTTCCAGAAGGCATCCCTGGAAAGGAGGGGCTGGGCAGGGGGCTGGGTTCCCCGAGAGCTGTGGGACGAGGGGGCAGCGGTTGCAGCCCAAGCCCTCTGCAAGCCCTGCACAGGGACGCACTACGTGACAGCTGCAAGCTGCCCGCCTGTCACGCCAGGCCAGCCGCGTCCCCAGGGCCACATAGGAGCTCAGGCACAAAGCTGGGACACACAGGCTGATCAGAGGAGACGCCAAGCGCCTCGGCGGGGCCCCGATCCCCCTGCCTCCTTCTGCCCTCCTCCGGTGTCCGTGGGAGGTTTTCCTTGGATCATCCTCATCGGTTGCACCAGCTAAAGTCTGCTTGTTCACGTGGAGGCAGAGCTTTAACGAAGCTCCCAGTGTGGTAGGGATAATTACCTTGTGCTCCAGGAACTGCCCTCATTATTTGTTATTAATACTGGACGGGGTGTTCCCAGCCCAAAGAATTACCATGAGAAATCCCAGCCTTGATCCTGCCAGGCGCACCGCGGGAGTCGTGCAAAAGGGTTTGCAGTGTCTGGGACTAAATATAGACCATGATGCGAGGAGGAGGAGGAAGCAAGACCAAGAGTTGAGAAGGGGAGCGACACACACGCAGTTCCCCAGGCGAAGCGGGAGTTGCCTGTACGTGCTGCCGGTGGCTGCCTGCACTGCTCTCGCCCAGCAAGCTTAGGAAGGCAAAGCACACCCCACCGTGGCTGCTCGCGTACTTGTTAGGGTGGTTTGCATCGAAGCTCTCCCTGAATGGAAAAGCACCCATCTCGGCTCTCGGTGCCGTCCACCAAGGGACACCGGCACTTTCTCGCTGAAAACCCCTGGAGTGAGGGAGCGTAGGGCTGGGAGCTGCCATCCGCATGCCACTGCTCTCCAAAGGGAGAGGAAAGGAGATAGCTGCTGGGAGGAGGTTTTGCTTCCTTCACCCTGACCACTTTGGAGGGGTGGGAGAGTCTGGAAAGAGGATGTGCTTTTCTGCAGAAAAATCAGTGTATCCCATTGCCCCTCTGGACAGTGCAGGCAGGAGATGGCTCTCCGGGACATGTCCTGAGCTGCTGCGGGGCTGCTCGGCCCCTGGCACCACTGCAGAGCTGGGTCCCCATCTTGGGGTCACACACCACAGCATCTGGGCTGCAAGGCAGCAGGGAGGGTGCTGAGGGTGCAAACGCTTTTTTCGATATTGTTTTAAACCTCAGAAACACATTTCAGGAAACTTTAGAGGAGAAAATGGGCAAGGAGGAGCAGCATCTCCAGGTGACAGGAAGGTGGAGCGGGAGAGCCACGCTAGCAGGAGCTGAACGTTTAAGAGCAGAGGTTTCTTTGGTTTTACAAATAAGAGATTCAAAGTTTGAAAATGACTGAAGCTGTCTGCTTGCATGGGTCAAATTGAGGCAGCAGCTTCACAGAGAAAGGGGAAGGAGGATGGATGGATGGATGCAATAAAAACATTGAAATACTTTGCACCAGGGCTTGCCAATAAGAAGTTTAATTCTGGAGCTGCTACATGTTGTGTTTCATCATTTTCAGATAGGAAACATGCCTCTGGGAAGAAGCATTTTCCCTGAGAAATTGGTCACAGCCTAAAAAGAAAGAGAAGATGACTTTAAAGGTTATTAAATGGCCCCCAAGAAAGAAAGGAAGGTTTTAATTTCATGTTGAACACAACATTTGCACAATGAACCAGAAAAGGAAACGTGGCAGAGACTCTCTCTTTGGGTCTGAGCCTGTCTGACTTTGTCCTTGCGGTTTTCGGTTCAGCTACAGAGTAGAAACATCCATTTCCCCCTCATTTCTCCCCCCGAGCCCTCAAGTGCAGTCCTGCTGCAGACAGAGGCATGGGACCTCAGGGCCTGGCAGTGCCCGTTGGAGCTGCAGTCAGGTGTGATTAATTCACTTTGGGTGCTGCTGGTTAAAAGCCTTCCACAAACCCCAGCTCTCAGTTGCCGCTGAGGTTACTGTTTTCCAGACTCAGCCATGTGTTTCTGTTTATTTGCTCTGTGTGCCAGTAGAACCCCTGCGTCCAGATACAGTATGTTTGTATATAAGCTGCAAATTTGAATTTGATTTGGTGGGCTGGAGCCCTGGGGGCCTCTTGGTTGCCTTTGAAATAGTTGCTGGGTCTGAAAGGTCTCTAATGCATGGGGCTGTGTGGTCCAGGAGAGGTGCTGGGGGTGTGTGTGGGGAGAAGATCAGGAGGAACGAGAACAGAAAAGGAGAGAAAAAGTATGGGGATAATAAAGGAGAAAATCCCCAGGCAAGGGACAGGCAGAGCCAGCCTCCTCAGGGCTGCACCCAGCACACTGCACTGCAGAGCCCATCTCATGGTGGGGGCATGGGACCTTGCCTGGTCCGCAGCGGCACAGCCAGTGCCCAGGTCACAGCAGACACAGCCAGACCCCGTCATTCCACTTCCTTTACGGAGGGATGTACATGGAGCTCAGCATCCCCAGCCCGACAGTGAAACTCCCTCCCTTGAGGCCTCAGCGACAGAGCAGGCTCTGGCCACCCACGCAAGGCAGTGACCTTCTTGTCTCGTCCTCCAGCACGCGCTGAAGGCAGCTTTCGCAGAACCCAGCAGCTCCGATCCTTGTCCCTCTGCTCTCCCCCCGGACCCACAGGACTGCCATACCCTTGAATCCTCCAGCGCGCCTGTCTGAAACACCCAGCAGGAGGCTGGGAACGTTTGGCTGCTCTCCCAAGGAGATTTTCCTTCATAAAACACAAGGCAGGCGGGGGCTTTTCACATGCGGTGGGCACGGCTCAATCCCTTTTCTTGGCAGCCAGCACGAGGAAAATGGAAGGGCGACAAGAGACTGGCTGGCCCATGCCCCCTCCTGCAGCTGGCGGGATAGCCAGCGCCTTTGTTCAGTTTTCAGAGATGGAGGCAGAAAGACGACATTACAAAAGGGTTAAAGATACGATGACGGTCCTGAATGCGGTGAAGGAGCAGCGTGGGGTGGGAAGGCTTTGGGCTGCCAAGGCTGGCGATGGGCGAGGTTTGGTGGTCACTGCTGGTGGCTCCGGGTGGACTGGGTGCAGGGACGGGGACGAGCCTTTCACTTTGGGCATCTGTATGGTAGGGCTCTTCCTCCGGGCTTGTCCTGTTGTGCTTGCAAGTGGTATTCAGGGGGCAGGCAGGGCGCTCAGCTGGGTCCACATGCATGGGGCTCCCATGCACTCCCGGAAAGAGAAGCCAGGCAGGAGACGCCTGGGGAGAGCAATGGCCCTGCGGCTGGTTCCTGCAGCCAGGCCCTCGGACCCAGGTGGGTTCCCCTCAAAAGTCCTGTGAGGAATTTGTGAAAAAATATAATAAACCAACACTGTTTTGCACTTTAGAGTTTCTGCACTGCCTCACCCCAAAAGGCACTCGGTGTGGAGGGGAGCCTGCTCCGGCTTTGCCCCCCCAGCCCCTGGTGGCTATCACTAGATGGCGACGCCAGCTCAGAAATGGCTGGCA
>NW_010535800.1:8475-8691 GCF_000687285.1 Phaethon lepturus
AAAAAAGCCTGTGGTAAAACAGTCAGGATGAGGCTGGGAAGCGTGTCCTGCAGAGACCACAGCCACCCCGAGGAGGAGGAGGACATGCGGGGCCATCCTGCCTGCCTGGGCACTGACTCCCAGCCCAGGCTGGCTGCACAGGCGGTGCCAGAGGAGGAGGGCTTCGCGCGAGGCCATGGCGCGAGGCACATGGGCCAGCAGCACCATGGCAGGCGG
>NW_010535800.1:8933-11625 GCF_000687285.1 Phaethon lepturus
GGCCCTGCCGCTGCTCCCAGCCTATGGCTGCCCAGACAAAGCCAGGAGCAAGGGGCTCTCGCCAACACTGTCTTGCTGCGGGGACAAAGGGGCGATTGTGGCTGGGCTGGGGCCTCATCAGCCTCCATTGTCCTCACTGGGAAGGGCCGGGGCAGGCCGAGCTGGCATGGCTCCCTTGGCCCCTACAGCCGTGTGGGGGATGAAGTGGGTCAGCAGGGTGTTCGTGGGACCCAGTACCGCTAATCCGCCAGCGTGAGACCCTGCCCGTGGCCTAACACCCAGGTATGGGGTGTTACCACCGTCACCCAGGAGAGCAGATGGCATCCAGGGACAGGGAAGGGGAGCCCATGTTGCAATCACCTATGAGTAAATAAAGACGTGATACACCTCACCTACTGAAGTCAGAGGCTTTTCTTTTCCTGCTCGCTGCAGCCTCACCATTCCTGCAGGTCAGGACCTCAGCAGCCATGCTGTCGTCAGGATGGCTTCAGCACGCTCCTCGCGTGTGCACACAGTCATCTTCCCTCCTGCTTTACTTTCTGCCTCTCGTTTTACCCTCGAATCTGAGTCTATTGTAGCCTGAAGGGCTATTTTTGCTCCCAGGTAGGAAGCAGCATGAATTCATTAGACAAATCCCAGGGAATTTGTCTAACCCCACTTAGCAGCACAGGCCATGCTCATCTGCCAGCCGCTGAGTTGCCCATGATGTACATTAAAGTTGTGAGCAAGGAACACTCAGTTGGAGAGAGACAGAAAGACAGGCTTTGAGGCTTTGAGTTAGAAGTTAGAAGAAGGATTTTCCTGAGGGAGCCCTAAAGCAGAAAGCCAGTATCTGACGTGGCAGGATAAAACACCTCCCTCCCCTTGCCAGACTGACATATTTTTTAATTCACTACATTTTAAACAAGCAAAATGTTTTGGAAAGTGAAGTCAACCTGCCTCAGAAATCCAGTGGGTATGTGACATAACCCTGAAGAGTGGTGTGGGGTTGTCCCACAGCTGCCAATCTGATCCCACATGAGTCGGGGCTAAACCTGTCTCTCCCTTGGGGTGCCTAAGTTTGTTTGTCCCAGTCCTTCCCGTTTTACCAGCTGTTGAGCCAATTCTTGTCCTCAGACTTTCACACCCCCTTAAACAGGTCACGTCGGCACTTTTCTGACCTCTGCTGCTCTGGGTTGACGGGTCGAGACATTCCCTCCTGCATTAATTCCCAATGAGAGCAGGCTCTGCATCACTTAACTAGGATCATCTCTTCCATGCATTTCCCTCTGCATCTCCCATGTCTTCTGGAAGCTTTTGGGATCTGCCTACTGCAATGCAGCAGTGACAGTGAGACAGCTCTCACCCTCCTGGGAGCAGTGTGAGCGTGGAAGCTCTCCAGCAGGACATTCAACATGTGCCCTCATCAGCCCCTCAAAGCCCGTCCAGGATTCCCTCTGCACAGCTCCTGCCTGCCAGGCTGCTCCCGAGCCACGGCGCAGCCTGACCATGGCTGAGAGCAGAGCGGAGGTCAGAGAACTGCATCCCTTCCGTTCCGCCCCCCCAGGGAAACCCAGGTGGAGAAGTGGAAAAGATCTCATTTCATGCCTAGACCACCCTGGGTTGAAGGGTGTGAATCTCCCACGGTGGTCTAAAACACCCTGCAGCACAACAGAGGAGAGCCCTTCACAGCACGGAACCCCCAAGCCTGGGCAGATGCAGGTGGGGAGTGTGGATGTGCACCCCACTGGGACAGGGTCCAGGGTCCCCATCCATGCAAAATCATCAGTGTTTCCCTGGGAATTACGCAAGCCTCGAAACTGGAAAGCAGACACCTCTCTCAGCATCAGACATTCCCAGTATGGCCCCTGCCAAACTCCTGTGCTGCCCCATGGTCAGATCCAGGCCAGTACGGCACGTCCTGTCCAGCGCTGGGGCCCGTTACTGGACAGACCTGCAGCTTTAAGGCACAAGCCAGGCTGTGGAGCAGGTTGCTCTTCCCAGCCTCCAGTGACCTGCCAGAGTCAACTTAGCTGAGAGTAATTAGTGTGGTTATCAAGGGAAGAGGTGGATTAATGTGGGAAAGTCATTGATGAAGGCAGAGAAGGGCAGATGCTTTCCTGGAGTCCCCAATCAATACAGACCTTGGAGGATGAATGAGGGCTTCAAAGAAAAGCATCAGTGAACAATTGAATGCTTTTAGCTCCCGGATGGCTGCTCTGCCTGAAGCAATGAGTAAAATATGGCACAGGGCACCCCGCACACTCTAGCAATTATCCCTCGCCTGCGCCTCTGAAGGAGCCTCTGCCCACCAGGTGCCCATGCAAGGGAGGAGGATGTGGGTGGGGTGGGATGAAGGCAGGCACCAAGGATGCAGACATGGCTGTGAATTTGTGAGTTGGAGGGGCTGAGAGCTCCCTCCAAACTCCATGTCCCCCTCGGCCCTCCAGCCTTGCTGCACACCTTCCTCTCCCAGGAATGTGAGTGGGCAGCGGCAACATGAGTGGGGCTTGTCAATGACCGCCGGCGTGCAGGGCTGTCTGGGGCAGCCACAGCCTTGAACGTGTCCCACCCAGGGTAGTGGGCAAAAGAAAACCACGCAACCCCAGGTGCTCTCTCAGAGCCCGAGCAGAGCCAGCACCACCCGCTCTCCCGCCCCATGAGCAAGCCCTGCCCTGTGCCACGCAGCAGCCGCTGGCAGGCTCTGCTGCCA
>NW_010535800.1:11664-12250 GCF_000687285.1 Phaethon lepturus
CGCCGGTGTCCTGGCCAGCATCGCCTCCTCCTGCTCCATTTTCCTTTTGCTTTAATTGTGCCATGTAGAGTTGAGGAAAGCGGGTCAGGAAGAGCCGGGAGGAGCCGTCTGGGAGGGGAGGGAGGGAGCTGCAAGGTTGCATGCTGTGCTGCAGCCCGTCGGCAGCACGTGCAGGGAACGTGCTCCCCCGGCCGGTGGTGACGCCAGGCTCGTGGCCACCATGGCTCCTGCGTGCCAGCACTCCTGCCTGCACTGCCTGCAGTAGACACAGGGTGCACACGGACATGTCCCCATGCCCAGAGCTGACCCCTTCCAAGGCAAAGCCTAGTCGGTCTCTGAGGTGCAGCAAGATGCGGTTTTTCATGGCACTGAAGGAGAAACCGAGGCACAGAGCGGGGAAGCAGCTTGCCCAAAGTCATCAGCCGTGGTAGGAGGAGAACACACCAGCGCCGGGTGGCTCCTGGCACATGGGATATTGGCCATGGCCCTTAGCACCATACAGGCAGCAGCTGATGCCAGAAGGCTATGGCCACGGGCAGTCGGTGGAGCCAGGTCCCCGTGGCCTAGATCCCGGTTGTGGGCAGGA
>NW_010535800.1:12356-12872 GCF_000687285.1 Phaethon lepturus
GGCCAGCGGGCCGCCCCTGTGCCCAGCCAGGCCTCGCCGCATCCCAGCTCCCTGCGTCCCACCCGCTTGCAGCACCCAGCAGCTTTACTCGAAAGCCAAGCGGGGCGTGACGGCTCTGCAGAGAGGGAGAAAAACCAAAACAAATCAGAGCATGTTTTTTTTGCACTCCCGGCCCAGCTCCCGGCCCCTCCTCTGTCATCCCCGCTGGAATGTGCCTCCGAATTCCTCGCTGGCTCTCTGCGTGCTGCTGCCGGCTTTGCCTCTGATTGTTAGCAGCGATTGCGCTTTTCCCACACTCCAGATCATGGCTAGGAATCACCCGTGGCTCCGTGCCGGCTCCGTATCACCCCCAGCACAATGTGCAAGCGCAGACTTAGGCAAAGCGGCAATTGAAGAGAGCCGGCGGGGTGAAGTGGGTGCTGCGTGACTTGGCCCTGAGTCACGCCGCGCCAGCTCAGCCTCCCCTCTGATCCCGGTTCAACACCTGCGCCGAGCACAAGGCGGGCGGGCGGCCGC
>NW_010535800.1:12906-14532 GCF_000687285.1 Phaethon lepturus
ACTGCGGGGCTCACGTGGCCTTGACCGAGCCGGGTCTGGGCAGATGCTGCAGGGCGGGAGGTGGAGATGTGAGGTGGAGATGTGACTGCTGCCCTTTCACATATTCCTCATCACTTCGGCCTCAACCTCCATTTCAGAGTCCTGACACAACCTTGGAAGCACAGTCACAATTTTAGGTGCACCTCTTCCCTGGTGCGGAGGCTGCAAACGTTGGGACTTCTTCGCTTGCTGGTGAAGCTTTGGGAACACTTTTCCATCTGAACACATGGACTTCTGCTCTCTGCAGCCCTTGCAGAGGGAGGTGGGTGGCTCCAGGGACATGCTTCCCTCCTGCACATTGTTTTTTCTGGCTGGGGCCACATCCCCCTGCCTGGTGTCACTTCCCTGCTCCATGCACGCAGGGAAGCTGCCATTTCCACCAGTCTGGACACACTAGAGAAATACCTGTGCCCCAGTGCTGGAACATCGCTAGCAGCAGGATGGCCCAAAAGTGGCTGAGACCAGCTGTGTGAACAACGGACGACTGTTCACATCCCAACTCTGTGAACATCTGACACCTCTAAGCTTGAATCCATCCACTCTCACTGTTGTCCCAAATATGTCCCAACATCACCATTGCATAAGCAGAGCACCCGGCAGCCATTCCTCCTTCCAACACCCCAGAATGCCCTTATCTGCATTGTAAAGTAGGTAAGAAGTCCTGAGGAGAGGTATCTCCTGTGGACATACAGGAGGCCAGGAACCACTTGGGAGTGTGTGGCCCAGATTGACGCGCTGAATCCAGGCTTCCCAAAGCCGAGGCAGCCTTCATCCACTCCCATTAATAGACTACATTTTACACAGTGACTCCATAAAATAGTTAATCCTTATCTGCAGTTTATAAAAGGATAAACTGCACTCGATTAAGACCATACTGTGCAAGGCACCCAGCTCCAACAAAACGGCATTGCATCTCCGCAGCCCTCCGCGGTCAGCTCCCCCGGAGGGACCCACACCCCGATCCCAGGTCCTTCGAGCCCTCCAGGACCAGACAGCAGGGACTTTCCAGGGGTCACCCACTGCCCTGAGCACCCTCCAGCCTCCTATCTCCCAGCCCAGCTCTAATCTCAGGGTTCAGGGCTCTGAGCATGAATAAACTCACCTGTTATTTGCAAATAATTCGCCCACAAGTACTCGACAAACAAAAGCCTGTAATTAAGCAAATAACATGAGCCCTCTCCTCCATTATACAGTGCTGTAGACTGACTTCTGTTTGAATTGTTTTATTGCAAAGAGTTTTAAATCACTCTTTTTATTTGAGATGAGGTAAAGGCTAAACATAGGAAAAAAAATCAGGGAAAGAAGGTCTGGATGGGCGGCTGCCAGGGCTCAGCCCTATCGCTGCTTTTCTCATAGGAAACCCCCATAAAACCGCTGAGAACAGGACACCCGCAGCATCGCCTTCTGTTCTGCTCCTATCGCAAACCAAACATAGTGGAAGGTGAATGTAAACAGTTTCTTTAGCCCGATCAAATTGCCAGATGTCAAATTAGCACACTCAGTTAAGCCTTGGCCCTAATTGCGCCGTTTGTCATGCTGGAGCAGGCGGCGGCACAGCATGCCGTCCCCCAGCCCTCGGGGGGGGCA
>NW_010535801.1:0-908 GCF_000687285.1 Phaethon lepturus
CTGTGCTTTCCCCCGTCCCTTGCGAAGGGAACGTAAGAGTGATGCTCGCCGAAACAGTGCCAGCTCAGGTCAGCGGAGCCGTGCCTGCATCCGTGGGCTCGCACGAGCGCGGCGACCGTGGTCCTGGGGAGCGGGGCCCCCCCGGGCGGTGTCAAGAGCTCGTCAGGCACGACCACCGCCCTGCGCCACTGCCTGACCCCAAGGAGAGCAGCGCCGGGGAGCTGGGCGCGGGGACTTTAATCGGTTGTAAGTTACACAAATCCCCCGGACTGAACGGGCTTAATTGGACGGCGACGATGCTGAGCTGGATAATTAGGAGCCCATAAAGCACACAGGCCACAGCTCCTCCAGCGGTACGTTCGCTCACCGCTCTAGGAGCATGGTGATGCCCCGAGCCCTCCTGCGCCTGTGTCACACGCAGGCACTCCCTGGGGCTAAAGGAACTCCCCCTTCAGCCCGAGACTTCATCTCCATCCTCAGCATCACGACAGTGGCCCTGGGAGCCTGCCCGGCGATGGGACAGCCGAGGAGACCTCACTTTTTGGTCATTTTCTAACTTCTTTGAGCGCAGGGGACCGTATCCCAGAGCATCCCAAAACACCTCCCTGCAATAGGGTGATGGGTGAGGACCGGGTGGCAGCACGGCCAGGAGCTGATGGAGCAGCCAGAGCAGGGAAAACCACGTCCCACGAGTGCTTGTTCTGTCACGGGGACCGCTTCGATTCACCTGTGCTCTTGACCCCATTGTGTCTCTTCTGCATGAATAATGCCGGCGTTCAAACTTTCCCAGCACGCACGCTCATTAAATATAAATTATATACTCAAATATTCAATAGCAGCGTTTTGAACGGCGTGTTTGGGTGCATTCGAAATGCTCCCTGCGCCGGTAAGCGGCAGGAGCCGTCCCG
>NW_010535801.1:939-2142 GCF_000687285.1 Phaethon lepturus
CGCGGGAGAGGAGAACCGCCCGGTGATGCCCGCGGCCAGGCACCACAAGCAGGAGTTGCAGGATGAGCTTCCGAGCGCGTGGCCTACAGGCAGATTCACAGAGAGGAACAAATGTCAGGAAGAACTTTGTAAATCGTTCCTCACGGTAAATACGATTCAGAGAAGCAAACCTCCTCGCTGAAGTGACATTAAAATCCAAAGAAGGGGAAAAGGGCAAACATCTCAAAGGAACGCTTTCGCCGCGTGTTTCCCCATCTTCCCGTCACCAAAACTACATTGGTGGCTTTCTGGCCTGAAGGCATCTGAACGGCCTGTGGCCGCATCCAGCACAAGAAAAGGGTCTTGCCACCATTCGATACCTGTCGCTGCTCGTCCCAGGGGCTGTGAAGATGCCACGAAAGCTCAGGGCTGCCCGTCTCAAGGTACCACCTCACCCCGCAGCCCCTGCCGCCTCCGGGGCTGCGGCTGCCCGCCCGCCCTTCTCCCTGCTCCCGGTTCCCCACGCGGCTGTGTGAACGTGCCGCCCTTTCCCCGTGCCCCCCGGCCTAAGGGGAAGGTCTGCGGGGGATGGAGGCTGGCAGGGAGCCGGCGGGTCCCCTCCGTCCCAATCAGCTGTGATTGAATGCAGCCCCGAGCCCCCGGTTCCCCTGCACGTTCCACGACGAGCATCCGTGGAATCTGCAAGCCATTAGCTCTCTGTTATCTTTCTGGAGATGCTGAGGTGAGCCATATGGAAGCACTTACTCATCAACAGCCTGGGACAGAGTTTGGTGGGGTGGCCAGGACTCAGCCCTTTGTGAACTGCAGAGAAGCTGGAACGCGTCCATTGACCCATTTAATGAGCTCCGGCAAGGGGAATTTCACACTGTGCCTGGAGCGGCAGTAACCTTATATGTAGAGAGAGGGGGAGATAATTTCTAATCTTGTCAATCACGCCGTTGTGAAATCCGCAGCAGGGTTTCTTACAGCGTGAGGGCCAAGGAGAAGGCAGAGGGCCTGATCCAGGTTCTTGCAGAGCAGGACTGCACAAGAAAGGCCTTTCATTATTTTTCTTTGCAGTCTCCTCATTTCCTCACTGAAAAAAACAACAACATATTTATTAACTAGACAAATATTTGACTGGGACAACATGCTGAAATGACCTGCAAACGCCTCCTCATTCCCACCAAGAGGGGCTCCTGCTCCCACCCGCAGCCGCTTTCG
>NW_010535801.1:2237-2507 GCF_000687285.1 Phaethon lepturus
AAATGCCTCTCCCAGGTACCCCGCTGGCGCAGTTCTGCTCACCTGCACGCCGAAGTTACTTGGATGTCTTGCAGACGCTACCGCAGGGCTGCGGACTTGAAGGCACATCCTTGCTACCGGGAGCTCGGGCGGTCCCAGCGCCGCGGCGCGAGGGAGGAGGCTGGGGGACGCGAGGGTGGGCTGCACGGTCTGGTGTGCCCACACGTCCCGACCGCCAGCGGTCGTTGCACGTGTGTCGCTCCGTGCCGCTGTGCCAGTGGCCGCGCGGGG
>NW_010535801.1:2632-2837 GCF_000687285.1 Phaethon lepturus
CCCAAAATGGCTGTTAAAAGCTATTTAAACCTGGACACAGACATGGGCTTTGTTCGTCTCGCATCTCTGAAGACCCGTGTCCCCAGCTGGTTTGGCTGGGGAAGCTCTTTCTGCTGCGCTGTGTCCCTGCAAGGTCGCCCGTATCTGGGGGAGAGCAGAGTTACCCCAGCCAGCCCTTTGCACATCGGCGGGACGGTGTGGTAAC
>NW_010535801.1:2876-4380 GCF_000687285.1 Phaethon lepturus
CGCGCCGTCATCTCTGCCCCAGGGAACCTCTCCAAGACGCAGCTCCAAGCTAAAGCAACAAACAGAGCCTTTTTTCCCTGTTGTTTTTCCTGTTTGCCTAAGAAACATAATCTTCCCTTGAAATTAAAAAAATAATAATAATAACTTACAGGAAGGCCCCAAGCATGAGCCAGTTTGTGTGCAATTTCAATCAAAACAGGCTTTAAAAAACAAATTCCTTCGATATTCATCACATGTGTAAAACACATTAAAGGGGGACGGTGGACCGGGCCGGAGGAGCTGGAGATGCTCCAGCGAGCATCAGCGAGAGCTTCTCCCGCCTGGTGAGACCCTGCGTCCCCATCGGGGCTGGAAGGGGACAGGGCACCCTCGCCGGGCAGAGACCCAGAGCCCACCGGGAGCAAGTACCTGACCGTCCTGAAAACCTGCCCTGGTTTAGGAACACGAAGCAATAGCCTCGGGCCGGTTGCCTCCTCTCACCCTGCCAGACCCCCAAGGCTGACAGCAATGGTTCGCACAGCTGCAGCGGAAGGCAGCCCTGCCTGGAGCTGGGAGGGCGGTGGGACGGACTGGGATGCTCCGGACAAACCGCGGCTGAGGACAAGCTCCCTCGGGTCCTGCGTGTCTGCAGAGAGCAGGAGGGATCTGGGCTTCCCTGGTCTAAGTCGAGCCTCTCCTATTGGGGTTCCCCTTACAGAATCAGTTTTATCATCCCCACCTGATGGTCTCCTTTGAACCTCTGACGCCCAACACCCTTGCGGTACCGAGAATTGCCATATTCGCGGGTTTGACCCTGGCAGCGAGGGCAGAACAGGCCAGAAACCGCAGCGATGGGCTCGCTCTGCCCCTGGAGCCCTCAGCAGCAAAGTCCTTGCGGAGTCCCGCAGCGCGCCCGCTCTGCGTGACGCCGGGGCAGCTCACACCTCTACCACACGTCCCCCGGCCACCGGGGCATGTTTGCAAACCTGATTTTTTTTTTTCCCCCTCTCATTATGGTGGATTACTACTTATTTGCACATACGCCAACGCAAAGTGACTGACAGAGAAACGAGCACCCCCCCTCCGGGTCACACTTTCCCTGGCAGGGTCTCTGCTCTCCGCTGGAGTCGCAGCCCTCGCTGCGCCGTGCCGTGATCATTATCCTCGGTGTAACACAGCCCGTTTTCTGTGGGTTCCTCGTTTTTACGAGGTGTGATGGGGAAGGAATGCTGTGTAGAGTTTAATTAGGGACTAAGTGCCTTGGAGGGGAGTGGAAAGCAGCGGATACCCCGGGCACTAGCCCCGAACACTCAATCCCCCATTAAAGCAGCCCCTTTGATGTCTGCTGCGCAGCCCCGGTGTCCCACCGCGCGCGGCCAAGGGCAAGGGCAGGAATCCGGCGGGGATGCGGGAGGCTGTGCGGCCAGGCAGCACCTTGTCCCACACCCCGGCCCCGGTGCACCGCTGGTGCATCCCTGGCACACCTCTGTGCCAGGGGTCTGGCAGAGCCGGGAGTCCGGGCGGG
>NW_010535802.1:0-4475 GCF_000687285.1 Phaethon lepturus
TTAACTCTATCCCAGCCGAAACCGGGACAGTGGGATGAAACTATGCTGACTGTAGGGTAAAAATTATGCAGTATGTCTGAGGAGGCTTAAAGACAAGGCAGGGACTGTTGCACAGTCAGGCTCTGGGGCCATGCTTTCACAGTGAAGTGAAAAGGGGGCCAGGTTTCTTTGGGGTAAAATGCTCAACCGGGTGCTGACAGGAAAGAGAAAACTAGGTGACTTGCACTGTTTGTGGGGGTGACCAGGGATGTCTTTGCTGTCTTCTGAGCTGTCGTGTTACTGGTGGTCATTACAACTGGGGGGCAGCAGAAAACAGGCAATCTGATAGAAGTACACGATTGACTGCTTTCCCCTCTGTTGGAGGTGCTGTGTCACACAATTCCTTTCATATCTAGAGCAAATTCCTTTTGCAAACCTCCTAGAAGTTTCCTAATTTCCAGTGTGCATCAGAAGGCTCAGGGGAGGCAGTTGCCATGTCAGTTGCCACACAGAGTGGGGAGCAAAGGAACCTTCTTCAAAATCTCAGCCCAGAGATGTAAGCTGCAGGTGAAGGAAGAGAGCAGCAGGCTTGCAAGCGCGCTCCCCTCCCTCGCCTGTGCCAATGGTGGCAGGGGAATGGTGACAGAGGATGCGGTATGGGGATCCGCAGACCCCGGCCACGCTTGCAGGCTGGTATGGTACAGCATAGAGCAGGATGAACACAGGTGCCCTCAGCTCACGACAGTGGCAGCTCTGTCTTTTCAACATGCCAGGCAGGAGCTCAGCTGCAATATTTCCAGTTACAATTTCACATCTATGTGCATGAAGAATTCCTTGGTGCAAATGTTAGGTGAGAGCACATAGTCTGTGAAGTCACCTACACAGCCGTCGCAAAGGCACCGGCTTCCTGAAAGTCTGCAGTTCGTGCATGTGGATCTAATATGGTTTCTTCTGCAGAAGAGCACCAGAACATTTTAATTCAATATCCTGAAGCTCCATGAGCTTATTTATCAGATTTTCCTTCCAAAGACTCAGTTTTCCCTCCATCCCGCCTTCCCTCTGCATCAGTCCCAGAGACAGATGGCTTTCTCAGTTAGGGTCCTATTAAGTAAAATGTTACCCCAAGGGGGACCCACAGCATGTGACTCAGGTGGCAACAAAAAGCAAAACTTGTGCAACAAATTCAGTCTTTAAACAAGGCTGCACTTTTGTGAATGGTGACTTCAGTAAACTTCAGAACTGCAAATAATGAATAGAAACCTACTGTTTGTATTAGACTAATCATAAATACAGCAGTGGCTATGTTACCTGAATAAATCGCTCATTGTGAGCTGTTTTGTGGCTTCCTGTAATAATTAATAATTGCTGAATTGAAGTTGTCAGATAAGGGTAAATGTTTATATTATGCTAGTATTTAAAGACCCAATATGAGCCTGTGTCTCCTTGCATTGCCTATGCCTCCAGCATAGGCAAGAGAATTGGTGCAGAAATAATCCTTCCATTCAAAACTATATGGCATTTCCCTGGCAGCTCCTTTCCATCCTGAGCCTGGTACCTTTCCAAGAAAGGAGAATGGTTGCTGCTGTGCTGTATATTCTGGCTAATCAATCTATGCTCAGATAGTATCAGTGTGGTAGCATATGAACCTCAGGTATAAATTGCAATAACATAATTTATGCAGTAATTGGAAGGAAAATTAAGTTATAAATTGGTAATACTTGTGGGATTGTTTACTATCTTCCACAGAGCAGATCAAAACTGGAGGGATCAGGAGCAGCAGGCTGTTTAGCTTTCTGACACAACTTGATAAAAACAGCTTTATCTGAATAGCATTGCTGTTAGCACTAGGTTTCTCATCCATATATTTTGGTTCCCCAACAGTGGGACAGTGGATGAGTTGGATCCTGTTATTAACTTGTCTCAAAGTACCATGTAAAATTAATAAGCATAGAGAAAGTGTGCTTTCAAATCTTAAGAGAATTAGAGTGTCAGAGACAGCATGGGCTTAAATGTGTAATGGGAAGTAAGCTGCATTCAGGGATTTCTATAATAAAGATAATGGAGTCCTTAAATGCAAGAGGGTCAATGAGCTTTTGTTTTGATTTTATCTACTCTGTAGAAACTGCTCTAATGATGGCTCTAGTTACAAAACATTGGTATCCTATTACCTTTACAGCATGACTTGGGTAATATTGATAGGAACCACCCGTGCTGTAACCACATTCCTAGACTGTGCTCTTCTGAGGTCCATTGTTAAAATACAGATTGGGAATTTGTTTTAAATACAGTCTGGGCTCAGCAAAATAACATCAGATGAAGCTGTACTGAGTGACTAGCTGGTCTTCTAAAGAGTTCCTGTTGGGATCACATTAAAATAAATTGCCTCAAATATGGCTTACTTAGTTGAGGTAATTTCTTCAGCTGACTTTGGACAGTCTTTCCTTTCCTCTATACGTTTCCAGAAAGACTAAATTTAATCTCTTCTCCTAAACTACGGCAAGTTGCATACTCCTCTTGGCTCATACCAGAACTGACCGTGGGAATTAACTGCTATTGAGCAGCCTTTTCTAAAAATGATGGTAATCAAATGCCATAGTTTGCTTGGTAGGGACTTTTTAATTAGCAAAAAGTAATCAAGTATTTTGTTTTGCTTTTTCCAGAGTAACCGTCTGTAATCTACAGGAGACAGCAGAAGGCAGCCAGCCAGAGCAGTGAACACAACAGCCAGTGCAGTGACCTGTTCAGGTTTAAACTTTGGGAATTTCTCAGGCTTGAGTACTGACCAGTGCCTTCCAGGTGGCAGGAAGTTTGCAACATATGAGAAAAGCACCTCAACATGGCTCCTAAAGAGATTGGCTGGAAAGGAAATTTTCCTTCATCATAGGATCTCTCAGCAGATTTGTTACAGGTAAAGCTGGTTAAATTCAGTACTAAATATGACACTGTAAATAAGAAACCTAAGGGGAGCTGAGGAACCCTGTTGTTTAAAAATGTTTTAAAGTCTATTCTCCTGAAACGTGTATTATCATTCCCTATTCAAAAGTTTTCTGGTTAAAGAAGGTCATGTGCAGAAGAAACTGTTCTCAATAGTTATCCTCACAGGTACCTCTACTCTTCCCCAAAGAGCACTGCAAAGGTAGTGCTACAAGTCTCTACTCAGCAAGTGGAGGTGGGCTTTAGTGATACCTACTGAACCAGGTAATGACAGATTGGTGAATGCCTATGGGTTATTTCATGCCTTTTTTCTGAAGTGTGTTCAGTTCTTAGGTGACATTTTAGAAGTACCTATTTCAAAATAGAGAACCATCTGTATGATATTCAGCTCATAAGAGTTTCCAGGATGGGACAGAGGGGTGTCTCTGTAACTCACAGGTATTATGTCTACTCCATACATGACACAACAGCCAAGGGTCTTGCAGGGAAAGGAGCTTGATTTGTGATCCCACAGCGGAAAGCTGGCAAAGCCAGCTCCCAAGGCACCCAGGGCTGTGTGGCTGGAAGAACATGTAGCTATGCTTTGTTGAACTAATTCACAAATTATGTAAACAGTGCCCAGAAAGACCAAAGCCAGCACAGGCTGCTGAAACTTGTATTAGGACTGGGGCAGTCTAACTGGCTTCATAACTCATTTTTGCATCGTAGCCACTGTTGAGTGCAAGAGAATGAATAAATTCTCTCTGACTTTGTTAATTTATTTGTCTCCTGTTATTCCAGACAGTCCTCCCCAAAATGCAAGCATCTCCTCCACTGATGTTCTTTTAATATGGAGTGTGAGCAAAAATATTTCATTTATAGCTACCAAAAACATAGGTTGTAACTTTTTTGGAATGTGTGATTGCAGCTTTTAAAGACATATTTACACTAGCTTGAGTTATCTTGTGTTGGGATCACCCTGCACGGCTCGACCTTAAGGAGAAGGAGCTGTGGCACTGAGAAGCTGGTAAACAGCTGGATATCTGCACGTCTCGGCCTTGAGGAGAAGGAGCTGTGGAAAACAACTAAGAAGAAGCGAGGAAAACAGGAACACCTGCAAGCAGCAATCCTGACTGTGTGAGGGGCGCGTGGACAGCGCGTGATATTTTGTATATAGCCAATTGCAATAGTGTGTGTAACAAGCTGTAACCAATCATGAGTGTGTGCGCAGTGACTAAGCGAAAATTATGATATATATTGGAGTCAGGCAAGACAATAAAGGGCTTCGGAATATAACTCTCATAGAGTTGTGAAGTCCATCCTTCTCCCGCAACTATCTTGGATACCAAGAGTGAAGTAATGCTCTTCAGCACAGACTATGCAAGGTAGACTTGCTACTTGCTTACTTGGATGATTACTTTGGTGCTTAAGTTCAACAGAAAAATGAATAATTATTTCCATACAATATTTCCATTATTTCCACATATTTCTGTACATTCAAGTGGGAAGGTGTGGTAGACCGACATGTGTTTTTTTTGTCTTAAACATTTTGCGGTACCGAGGAAACCACAAAGAAGAACGAG
>NW_010535803.1:0-11073 GCF_000687285.1 Phaethon lepturus
GTTGAGCCCTCCTGAGCCGGTAAACCTGGGCCTAGGAGCAAGGCCAGAAGGCACAGGCTTTAAAGGCACCCAGCCTAATACTGGTATTTCCATCGTAATTCTTATGAACGTTCGGCGCCAGGCTTTGTGCCTCTTTTACACCATTAAAATTGAACCCTTGCAGCACATAACTGCAGTATGGTGAAAGCGCAACCATTGCATACTTTGCTGCCATGATTTATTACTTACCGGGGTGAGGAGGTAACATCACCAGGTGCACTCAGCACCTGTCTTTGACCAGCTTCTGGATGGGACAGAAGCGTTCTGGGTACAAACTGTCTGTGTTAGGGGGAGGTCAGGGTGGTGACTAGATGGCTTCTTGTGGTTGTGACGTTGGTGATTTTATGAGGCGTGGCTTTGATTTCCTGAAGATCTTCTGGTTTTGGTGGCAGAATCTCTAGGGTCTACCAGGTCATTTCCTGGAGTTGGTACTTTACCATGCATGAAATGTTTCTGAGAGCAAAGCCTTCATGAATCACACCAGTTTTGTTTTTTGTGGCTGGGCCTCACACAGGAGTTGGTGGGATGGAGTTGATTTCTGTTCGGCACTTGATAGGAATGCAGGGACTGTGTTATCCTTCTGCCCATGGGCTGACCAGACCCTCAGCTCTGGGCAGGGTTGTTGGAGAGACTTGGGTGTTGTTACCCAGCTCACCTGCTGCCCTTTTCACCAGGCTCATGGTTGATACTGAAGGACAAGGTGAATGGCAGGAGCAGTTCCAGCATTGCAGCTGCCTTTTGTGGTCCCGTTTCCCCCTACAGATTGAAGAGCTTCTGAAGGAGGTGACATTGAAGGAGACAAAGAAGAAGAAGATTGATGCCTTCCTCCATGAAATTAGCAGTCTGCTGAGTGCCATCCCAGAGACCCCAGAAACTGAAGTATGTCCCAGAGGGATGGAGGAGATGGCAAGGCCCCTGTATGGAGCAGGCTGTGCTGTTGCTGTACAAGCAGAGATCCCTGTGGAATATCTCCCTTAGGGACTGAAAAAAATATCAGCTTGCTTTATATTATAAGGGAGAGAGGGACACTCCATCTTTAAGCCTTGGGTGCAGGTGCCTGCACTTGTGTGGGGAGAGGGATCCTGGTCTCTGCATGTCTGCTCTTGGTGATAGCCCTTGGTGATACTTAAGAGTGTTTCGTGTGCCCTGTCTGTTTTCAGCTCACTGACCAGGCCTGGCTCCCCAAGGGTGTGAAGGTCCCATTCCTGCAGGTGCCATTCAGTGTGAAGGGGAGGTTCCACTTCCTGCCCCCGGCTGAGCTGAAGGTGGTGGGCAGCTACCTGCTGGGCACCTGCATTAAGCCAGAGATCAACGTGGACGTGGCGGTGACCATGCCGCGGGTGAGTCTGGCTGTGCCTGCTCCCGAGTGGCCTGGGGCTCAGCTGAGCTCCGTCCCCTCCCATCCTCTGTGGCCCCTGCCCTGTCCTCTCCATTCCTGAGTGAGGTTGCGGCATCTGGACGTGCAGTGTGGTGAATCCCCTGAGGAGCTGGGGAGTGCAATCTCACTGCTCGCGTAATCAGAGCTTTCAGCTGCTTTGATTTTTAGTTCCTCATGAGGACCTTCCTTTTCTCTGCCTGGGTTGAAGCTCTCCCACATTGCCAGGGAGGTAGATGCTGTCCAGCTTTGTACCCCATTGCACTTCTGCCCCAGCTCCCAAGTCTCTGTTACCGGGAGGGTGATGTTTGCAGGCTGTTAACCCCTTGAGCTCCCTCCCCTTGCTGCCCAGACTTGCTGTAATGGGGTTTGAGATGAAGGCATGCCCTGTTTGGCTGCATGGCTCTGCTCTGCCTTCTGTGATCCTAGAGCCTGGGGAGTCAACAGCAAGGTAGTGCTCCTGACAAACTTGGAGCAACTTGGGGCTCTAGCCACTTGTCTGAGATAGGGCTGCCTGTGGGGCCAGGTGGAATGGTGGGTGGTGTAGTGCCTCAGACTGAACTGGGCTCTGCAGGCAGGTGAGGTGGGATTGCTGTGTCCTTTTCTTCCCAGGAAATCTTCCAGGACAAAGATAACCTGAACCAGCGCTACCACCGGAAGAGAGCTCTGTACCTCGCCCACATTGCCCAGCACTTCTCCAAGGAGAAGCTCTTTGGCAGCGTGAAGTTTGCCTACATGAATAGCAACCATCTTAAGCCCATCCTGCTCCTGAGGCCACAAGGTAGTACTTGAGCTTTTCTCTGGTGGGGAGTGTGAATTGGTACTGGCATTAGCTGGGTGGTGGTGGTGGTCTCACAACAGACCCTTTGGAGAGGGGTCAATTTGTGGCTGTTATCATAATTGGTGATAAATTTTGGAGTTTAGATGCTCCCAGTTCTCTTCTTCCTTCACATACCCTAGTCCTCAGGGTCTCTTCCCCTCCTGTGGTTGCTGATCTTCCTCTGCAGCTTCTTTGGGCTCCCTAGCCTTGGCCTTGCTGGCTGCCCTACCCTGTGCGTACTTCAGGGAGTAAAGCAGAAGCAGACCATACAAAAGATGTCTGTGTCTAGCACTGTCTTCCTCCCTGCTCTCCTCATTCCTTCTCCCCACCATCCTCTTGCTGTCCCAAGGCAGCTGTGAGCAGCCTGGCTCTTGTCTGAGATGATGTGGCATGCGTGGGCTGTTGGGTGCTGCTTGTTTCCACAGACCCAAGGCAATAGCGAGTTTGGATCTGGGACAGGCAGTAGCGTGGCAAGGTCAAGGCAGGCAGGAGGGTGCTGGGGGAGCAAATTGGGTAACCATCTGGCCAGCGGGGATGGAGGAAGATAGTCATGAACAATGTGACTTCAGAGTTATTGTTTGCCTGCTGCTGAGCTTTGCTGGGAAGAAGCTTTTTCCTTTCTTCAAGCTGTGGATGCTCCCTGCTTTCTCAGGTTAGTCTCTCAGTCTCTGACATCTCTTCCTCCTGCACATCTATCCCCTGGTGCTTACAGGCAAGGATGAGAAGATGGTTACTGTCCGACTCCATGCCTGTCCTGTCCCGGGTCTCTTCAAACTCAGCCGCTTCTATCCCAGCAAGAACAATGTCCGGACAGCCTGGTTCATGGAGCAGAGCACCCCCAAAGAAGGTAGGGCCTGGGGCTGGGGAAACATGAGACTGCTCGGTTCAGCCAAAGACTGCACCCAGTGCTGGGAGGTGGGTTTGCTGCAGCCCTTTTCTGTGAACAGGAGATTTGTGGTTGGGTCCAATGTACTGTCATCTCCCCACACAGGAGCCTCCGAGCCCCCAACCCCGCATTACAACAACTCCATCCTCTGTGACACGGTGCTGCTCTCCCACCTGCACTTCTTGTCTAGCGCAGCCAGTGACTTCCCAGGCATGAAGGATGGCCTGGCCCTTCTCAAAGTTTGGCTGAACCAGCGGCAGCTCAGCAAGGTATGTCCTGTGCCAGGGGACAGGGCAGGTTCTGCTTTTAGCCTTCTCTACCTTCCTAGTGGTGGAAGGGTGGTGGGCTCGTGACTCTGATTTGAGTTTTGTTAGATTTCAAGGAGCTCTATCCTACCCTGTGGGTTGCAGTAAGTCTGTGTGTACTGGACAACTGTGCTTCTTTGAGATCCCTGGAATGATGTAGTGGGTTTTCTGGTTTTGTTTTTTTTCTGGGTGGGGGAATTCATCCCATTTTCCAAAGAACTTTGAGGTGTTGCCTTCCTGCAAGGGGATCCATATCTCTGCTTGTGGTACAGGGCTTTGCCTCAGTGTCTTCCTGGTGGGGTTGGTGCTTGGGGGCTACCCTGCTGCTGATAACAGAGGCCAGAAGCAGTCTTGTGGCTTGGGCTCTGGGGCTTGTGGTGCCTTCTTGAGCTTTTGTTGACTCAACCCTCTGTTTTCACAGGGCTTGGGGTGCTTCAGCGGCTTCTTGGTCTCCATGCTGGTTGCCTACCTGCTGATGAAACGCAAGATTGTCAAGATGATGAGTGGGTACCAGGTGCTGAGGAGCACTCTGCAGTTCCTGGGTGAGTTTCCAGGGAAAGGCTGGTGTTAGCAGAGTCTCTGTATGAAGCCTGAACATGATGGGGAGAAGGGGGAATTCTCCTTCTGATTCTGAGACCCTGTGGGTGAGATGGACAAAAGGGGATGAGGCAGCAGAGCAGGGCTGGATGGAACAACTTGCAGAGGCATGGGTAGTGGTGGAGGCCAGCATCACACTGTAGCACTGTTTATGTTGTGAGACCACAGTGGTACTGGCACATAGCTGTACCACCCTCAACAGTTGGAGTTGTGGATGGTGGTGTGACTTCTTCCTTCCTGTCTGCCCACAGCCACCACTGACCTGAGTGTAACAGGGATCAGCCTAGCGAAGGATACGGATGCCTCTGTGGTAAGCAGCCCTGCGGGGCAGGGCTTGTGCTTGTGTCTGGTTGTGTTGCCAGCACTGCCCAGGCAGGGATGTGCCTGTTACAGGGATGCTGGATGGCAATGTGGTGGTGCCTTGGTGTCTGTGCTGCGCTGTGGCACTAAGGACTGTGTTTATTTTTCCAGCCTG
This sequence comes from Phaethon lepturus, assembly GCF_000687285.1. Taxonomy (NCBI): domain Eukaryota; kingdom Metazoa; phylum Chordata; class Aves; order Phaethontiformes; family Phaethontidae; genus Phaethon; species Phaethon lepturus. The sequence continues at coordinate 4,498 of NW_010535803.1, forward strand.
CCCTGGACGACTTCCACCAGGCATTTGAAGTAGTCTTTGTGGATCCCTCTGGGCTGGTGAACCTCTGTGCTGATATGACTGCCAGCAAATACCACCAGGTACTGGGCAGGTTGTGATGGCATCCTGAGATGCTGTCTTAAGATTGAGCTGAGGCAGGTAGAGGATGGTTAGATGTCTCGGAAGAGAACGTTGGATGTGGGGGAGGGGTTCAGTGTTGCTTTTTAAGCTTTTAACATCCATCTCCAACTCTGAAGCTTAGAAGTGAATTTTAAGACTTGGATGTAGTGCTGCCTATCTTGCCTGAATGACGGAGGAAAGTTGTTTTCCTCCTTCTGGGTACCTTTGGGCAAAGCAAAGCAAAGCAGCTGTTTAGCAGAAATAACTGTTTTGGAGCAGAAAAAAAACACCTTAGTGGCAGGGATATTAGAAGGGAATGTCTGGCCAGCAGCAACAGCTGTTGATGGCTTGGCTTCATGCTGAGGACAGAGGCTGTCTGGGGTGAGGGTCTGCTGGTGACCATGAAGCTGGGTTTGCCGTGGTTGACAGGAGACTGTTGGTGACTGCTGCTGGAGAGATTTGCTTTCCTTGTCCCCTCCCATTCATGCTCTTGCTCTGTCTTGTCTCCTTGCTTAGGTCAAGTTTGAAGCCAAGCGCTCCATGGAAATTTTGGATGATCGGATGGTGGACGGCTTTCAGGTGCTGCTTATGACTGCGAAGCCCATGCTCAGAGCCTTTGACCATGTCTTCCAGTGAGTCTTGCTGTGCTGGTGGGCTAATACTGGGGAGCCTGTTCAGAGAGGAGTGGGCTGCTTCTGGCTTTGGACTGGGGTGGATTCAGACCTGCCTGGTGGGAGGTGGCCCTGCTAGCTCTGAGAGACACACTGGTGCCTCTTGCATTTGGCCATTCTGCTTTTACTGTCTAGATAGTCTCCCAGGAGGAGGAGAGCAGTGCTTTGGCCTATGGGAATGATGACTGTTCCAAGGACCAGCATCTCCTGTGGTGCATCCTGAGATGACAAAGTGCAGTCTTTCTTCTTGCAGCCTCTGTCCTGGACCAGGACAGTCTGCTTCCCACTTTATCCATCCTCTAGCATATCTGTCTCAGAAATGATTTGGTGGCAGAGGTGGGTGACCAGCTTCTTTCCTTCTCCTGTAGCCTGAAGCATGTCTCCAAGCTGCAGGGTGCCTGCAAGAAAATGCAGCTGCTGAATGAGCTGATGGATCGGGGTGGGAACTATGTGGCTGCGGCACTTCCCTTCGTCGTCTCTCTGCTGGCCCGTGGGCTGGCTGGGAGGGTGCTGCTCGTGGCTCACTCCTTGCCCCAGATCCCTGAGGTAATGCAGCTCAGCAATGACACTGCATCCTTTGCAGCACGTGGGGTCTTGTGTGTCCTTCATGGCACTGCTGGGCATGGGGAGGGGATCTTTGCTTGCTCGGGGAGGAGACAGGCCTGTCCCCTTTGTGGGGAGTACAGGACCTGAGACCCTGTACTGGGGTGTGGGCTGCAGCCTGGGAGGCTTGGTCTGGGCAGAATTCCCAGCCCAGCAATGGGGCAGGGTGCAGGCAACTGGTTTTCTCATTGGGGAGACCTATTAAATGAGGCTTTCCCTGTCTGTCTTTGTCCAGGCACCCAAGAGCATGTAGCAAGAGGTTCATCTAGCAGCCCAATATCCCGGCAGCTGCTGCTCCAGCAATCTCATTTCTCCTTCTGCTTCATGTTCCCCATTTTCTCACAGTGGCCAATTGATGCTGAGCCCCCGAAACACAAGGATGTCGGGCCCCTGACATTTGGGCTCCTGTTTTTCCCTGAGTTTGCTGCCAGCACGCTGGAGAAGGGACCGCAGGCCGATTGCCCTGAGGTGAGGGGAGCCCTGCATGTGCTGAGTGGGGTGGAGCAGAGCTGGTGTCACACTGTGGTTGCAGATGGCTGTGGGGCTGGTTGGCTGTCATGGGAATGGTGTGGCTGGCCCCAGTGGTGACCTGTGTCCCTGGCCTGGTTTGGCCAATGTTCCCTCCTGCCTTAGGCTCTGGACTTCCGGACCTTCTGGGGGCAGAAGTCGGAGCTGCGGCGGTTCCAGGATGGCAGCATCTGCGAGGCGGTGGTGTGGGAGGCTGACACCATCTGCCAGAAACGCCTCATTCCTGAGCAGATCGTCAGGCACCTGCTGAAGCTGTAAGTTGTGCATAGCAGCAGCCGAAGCTGGGGGACCTGAGGCTGTATGGGGTCACTGCTGCTCTCCTGGCTTGTGCCATATCCCTGGTAACCCCATTGTCAGCTTCGTGTTTTGGGTGAACTTGTGGGTTATTCCAGCTTTGTGAAATCTGGAAGTCATTTCAGTTGTGGTCCTGATGCTGTGACCTGCTTCCCAAGAGAATGTGGGGAGGGCAAGTACTAGGTGCTGTAGCTTCTGCTGATGGCAGTGCTAAGGTCAAGGAGGAAGCGTGGTCCTACCCTTACATGCAGATGGGATGTTGGGACACTCATTGTTGGCAGAGCTGGAAGAGAAGCCCTCTGGACCTTGCAGGATGTTTCATGAAGTCCTCTGAGACCCTGTAGTGGTTCACAAGGTTAGGTTACCCTGCAGCATTGGAAAGCCTCTCTGTGTAGCAGTTTAGACCTTCTGCCAAAAATGAGATCCTCTTGCACAGAACAAAGGGATTGCCTGGACCTCTTTATCCTGACTCAATCAGGGGTCTTGTAAGGAAACGCTGCACGTTGGCAGCTTCAGCTTTGAACCCTGTGAAGCTGAACAAATTGTTGAGCTACTTTTGGTGGATAACTTGGGCATGGGAGGAACACACAGATTGGTCTCCTCCCCAAGGCTGTCCTGTATGGAGGTATTCCTTGGTCTCGGACGGACCCTTGCCTGTGGGTGCACCATGCAGCATCAGGATGGATGGGTTGATGTGTCAGAGCGCTGATGCTCTGTTGTCTTCTTCCACATAGCCACATGGACATTCCCGAATCCTCCATCTGCTACACGGGATCCCTGCTGGAGTCTGTGATCAGGACTGGGAAAGAGGTACGGCTGGTCCCTCAGTGAAGCTGTGGTCTCTCAGAGAAGGGATGAATGGGAAGGGCTAAGGGAAGGTCATTTTAGCTTTGTGGCCCCGAGACAGCTAGATGGTTCCCAAGAGAAGGAAGTGAGGGTAAGGAAGATGCCTGCCTGCGGGTGCTTGGGTAGGCACAGTGGTGTTTTCCTTGGATCTGCTGAGCCTTTCGTGTCAGCCAAGGCATAGCTGCTGAAGTCCTCTTGCTCTGGTAGCCCCCACATCCCATTTTCTCCTGCAAGCATCCCACTGGCCTCCTCTTTCTGCTTGTGTCCACTATGTCCACATTGTTTGAAGGTGCATCACTGTCCCACTGTGCTCCTCTGGCTGCACCTTTCAGGTCCTCTGTCCTTCAGGACATAGGCCAGACACTCATGTGCCTTCATCCATACCATAGGCCCGTCTGGGAAACGTAGAAGGATCTTTCTTGTCATGCTGCAAAGTGCTAGATCACGCCTACCAAGCCCTCACTAGAGTGAGAAGCTGAATGTACATCTGAAACAAAGAAAAAGGTGCATCTTGGAGTCTGGGAAATGTCCCCCTCCTTACTTCTGCTCTCCAGCTTGTGAAACTAAAGCCTGGAGATGAGCCATGAGCACTTTGGCACCACTTTACTGGTCATTGGTAAAGCCATCTTTTTACCTGCTTGTTGGATGGAGAAGGAAATTGTTTCCTTTCCCCCTTTTAAGAGCAAAGGGGACCAAATCTGACTGGAAGTCTCCTGTGCCAGGACCAGTTACAGTCTGGGAAGAGCTGCATGTCAGATTTGGGATGAGACGTTAGTTTGTACAGCCTGCTGTGGGGGAAGGCAGAAAAATCTGTGTGTGCTGTGTCCCTGCAAGTTATCCTGGGGTGAGCAGGGTGAATAAACCCCACGCTTAGAGGGAATGCACTTTCCTAGAGCCAGAGGGGCATTTAGGAGTCTGATTGTTGCCAGTCCTCGATGAATGAAGTACAGACTCGCTCTTGTGTGTGGGGCAGTGGGTAGGGGTGTCTCTGTCTGCTCCTCCAGCTGCTTGTTTGCAGGCAGCCTGGGGCATCCGTGGTGGCTGAGGGACATGGGGGATAAGGGAAGATGGGTGGTGCAGCCAGTTCTAGAGACAGGCAGGACGGGGGTTTGTCATTCGTAGTGCACCCTGCAGAGGGTGCTGCTGCTCTGTTGAAAAGCCCAGGCTGGCCGGATATGTGCGACTCGACTCGGCTGCGCTTGATCTGAGTGGTTTGGTGTTGGTGATGTCTTCTCGTTGTTCAAGGCTCTCCTGCTGTGCTCTGGGGAGGTGGAAGCAGCAAGGGCAGCAGCAATTCTCCTTTCAGTGCTTCTCATCCACCCTCCCCAGGGCTCCTGTGATGCTCTGGTTGTTTTCTGTCTTTGCTTTTGCTGTGCTTCACAGCACTGCCTTGGCTAAAGATTTAGTTGGGAGAGTTTTCTGTTAACTCCTGCCTCAGTTGGCATTGTGGTAACTGGTGGGGAGGCAGTAGCTGAGCTCTCACCTTGCTAGTGTGTGATCTCTTTACCCCAAATCATTCTTATCTTCTCCTTTCCTAGGGAGAATCCTGGCGGTACAGTTCTTGGTGCTGCCTTAGTGTCTTGCACAGGGAATAATTTCACTTGCTGCTTGAAACACAGCCTATAAGATGCCTGTGGCTGTTGGAGAGCTCCAGACAGTCTTGCCCTTGGCTTCCCCCTCTCTTAGCTCCCTGTTTTGCTGAGTGCTCTTGTCAGAAGCTGCTCCCTGGGGTGGCAGTCCTGGCTCCTCACAGCTTGGCTGCAATGCTGGTCTGAGAGGCAGGTAAGGTGAATGTCCATGCAGGAGTGGGAGAGGCAAATGGAGAGTCTCCCTGTGTGTCCGCAGGCGTTGGGTACAGGTGAGGAGGCCATGGTCAGCGTTGTCTGCTCCTATGATGACCTGAGCCGCAAGCTGTGGAACCTGAAGGAGCTGCCGCTGACAGTGACGGCTGTGCAGGGTGTTCATCCAGCCCTCCGGTACACAGACGTGAGTATCCCTGTGCACAGCCCATGCATGGGCGTCTGCGGGGAGCTGCGGGGAGACTCTGGGATGAGGTGGCACAGAGAAGATTAGTCACTCTTGGCTTTTGCGGCTCCCGAGAGCCCTTGGGGTGATGCAGTGCCTCTTTTTTGCTGTCCTGTCCCTGGGGCTGGCCATGTATAAGTTGGCCAAGCCTCCCACACCGGGGGACTTATCTGGAGCAGGAGGTTTGGGGTGAGGGGGTACACAGTGCCCTGGAGTTTCTGCTCCCTGTTTTCAGTCTCCGGGTGGCTGTTTTCTCCCAGGTCTTCCCTCCCATTCCCATGAAGCCGATTTATTCCTTCCATACCCGAATCAGGACCAAGCAGTTGCTGCTTCCCTCGGAGGAGAAGCCCTGCCCCGCATACATAGCCCCTTTGAAGAGTAAGTGGGAGGAGATGTGAGCAGGTGATGATTTGGTGGGGGGAGGTGGAGGCATGTGGCTGGGCTGGCTTTATTTGGTGTGCCATAGACAGGAGCAGAGCCCTGGCTCCTGCTCTTCTGCTGTAACCCCTAGTCCCAGCCAACTCCATCCAACACCTCATTTCTGTGTGGGGTTCACTGGCTTCCTGCTGTCCCTTTGTCCACAGTCATCTGCCACATGGAAGGAAAAAAAGACAAAGAAGCCATCAAGCGCATCAAGGCGGCTTTCCACCTCCAGCTGGCTGAGCTCCTCCAGCACCAGCACCAGCTGGTTTGCAGACCTGCAGTCACCCACACTGATGTATACAAGGTAGGAGGATGATGGGGACCTTCTCCAGACCAGACTTGTTACCGAGGAGGCAGGCAGGGACTGTGGCAGTGGTCCCACAGGACAAAACCAGGATTTGGATGGTGGGCCTAGGAAAGAGCATAGTGAGACTGTGCTGATGCTGGGATGCTGCTGTTGTGTCCCTGAGGTGCAGCGTAGCACACCAGCCTGCTTATGTTGCCACCAAGCCTGACTTCACCTTCTGCTCCCATCTAAGGATGGCTACGTCTTCCGTCTCCAAGTAGCCTACCACCGGGAGCCCCTGATCTTGAAGGAAGTGGTCACCCCAGAAGGGATGCTGAAGTACCAGGACACAGAGGAGTCTCGGCAGCTGGAGCTAGAGACATTGCATCTGCCTTATCTAACCAGCTCCCTTCATGGGTAGGTGAGGCGGGGGGTGCTTTAGGGGGCCTGGACATGGGACATTGCTGAAAGCCAGCACAGAGGTGCCCGTGGATGTTGGAGGGTGATGGTGGGGAGAGGAGCTCACCAAGGGAAGTGGCCCTTCTGCCCATCACATGAGAGGCTCTGTGGGAAAATGGGTGGACAGATATGGATGTGGGTGACTCTGGTTGCCCCTTTTGTCACATCTGAGGTCACTGGCATAGGGGGACAAGTACAAAATAGCTGCATGGTTAGAGGGGAGCATGTGGCAGCATTTCCCCTTTGTTCCCCCAAAATCTCAACACTCACAGAGAGTGCCCTGTGCTTGTGATGCTGTGCACATGTTTCTGGCAGACATTTGCC
>NW_010535803.1:11131-11910 GCF_000687285.1 Phaethon lepturus
TGGGTTGGTTGGTGAGTGGCTTGTGTCCCTCCTTGCAGGCTCCAGCAGCAGCACCCCGCCTTTGGCAGTACTTGCCGGCTGGCCAAGCGCTGGGTCAGTGCCCAGCTCCTGAGCGACAACATCTCTGAGGAGTGTGTGGACCTCCTTGTGGCATTTCTCTTCCTCCACCCAGCCCCCTTTATGCCACCCAGGTGAGAGTGAGGAGCCCAGGCTGGCATGATGGGGATTTAGTGCTTTTTTTCCTTGATTGGGATGGAGGAGGGATGGGATGCTGTTAGAGCAGGAGGTGCTGGGAGGGTGCACAGCAGTGATCATGAGGCACCTGTACTGCCAAAGTGCTGTTGTAAGCCCTGTTGGGAGTGGCTGGCCCGAGGGGACTCCATGCTGCAGGGCTGTGGCTTCCCCCACCCAGTGTGCCTCAGAGTGAGAGAGGAGGAAGGTAAGGATGGGATCAAGCATCTTCATGGCCTCTAGGTGTTGGTGGCACAACCGTGTGGTGTCTTGTGCCTTCTTGAGGACTGGTGGGGCCCCTCAACCTGTAGGGTATGGACAGGAGAAGCAGGTGCAAGGGCTGTGTTGTGGCTGCCAGCACGCTGGGGCTTCCTGGGTTCCCTGGGAGGGATGTTATGGTGGTGCTGGCAGCTGCAGCCTCCTTTCCTCCTGGAGAGGACTCCTGAGGGATGGGTGAGAGGCTGGCTGCTGAAAGCTGAATTGGAGTAGCATGTTGGTAAATAACCCCTCAGGGCCAATGGCTTGCTGGCCCCTGGCAAGTGGCTGGG
>NW_010535803.1:11926-12209 GCF_000687285.1 Phaethon lepturus
GGCCCCGCGCAAGTGGCTGGGATGCAGGCCAGACAGAGTGAAACGAAGTTAAAAGTGTTTTTGCTCCATGTGGAGCTCAAGGGTTACTCTGCCCTGTGCTTGGGATCTGGTTTCCTTCCCCAAAGTAGCAGGAGTAACAACCTGATGCCTAGAATGCTTTTCTGTCTCCTAAAATACCCTACTAGCAGTAGCCCTGTCGTCCCAGTTGTCTGGCTTTGTGCATGTGTTTTGTCACAGGGGAAGAGGCACAGTGGGAGCTTGGCTAGCGGTGGTTGAGCTGCAC
>NW_010535803.1:12240-20606 GCF_000687285.1 Phaethon lepturus
GTAGTCCTATCTCCACCTTCCTCTTGCTCCAACCCCGGGAGTCTGGGTCAGGGGAGTGGTGGGAGGTGGGGCAACTGGGCGCAATATTTAACTTTTCTTGCTGGTTTGTTTTGCTTGGGGAGGGAAGAACAAGAGAGAAAGGCTTTCCATGGAGATTCAGAGAAGGGAAAGCATCTCATGCTTGTTCTGGATTTCTCTCTTCAACCACGGACATCCCTTCTTGGGCTACGTGTGAGCTGGGCATCACTAAGTCACACCTGAGCCTCTCTTGCTGCCAAGGGAGCAAATGCTGGTGTTGAACTGTTTTGTCTTGCCTGCAGCTCTCCCCAGGTGGGGTTCCTGCGGTTCCTCAACCTGCTGGCAACCTTTGACTGGAAAAACAACCCTCTGATCATCAATCTGAATGCTGGCCTCACAGGTGAGCAGGCAGCATGCAGGAGAGCCAGGGTGTGAGAGTCTTGAGCCCTCCTTGGTCAGTGCCTGGCTCCAGGGATCTTGGATACATGGAGGCATCATGGCTTCTGCCAGGGGCATGAGATTTTCCCCTGCCTTAGTCCTGTCCTGCCATGCTTTTGAAACCCTCTGCTCCTTCATGGCCGGCATTTTTGCTTGAGGCTTTGCCCTGGCTCTTGGAGGGCCAAACCTTCAGTTGTGCTGGGAGGGCAGTTAGGCTCTTAAACAGGAAGCTTCAAAGCCATCTGCACTGTGTCTGCTTTGAGAGCACTGGTGCACCACTTAGATCACAGGGATGATCTACTAGTCCCTGGTTTGAAAACCTGCAGGGGAAAAGGGCTGCAGTCCTCCGGGTTTTGTTATTTCCTGAGCATTGAGGATTTCCTGGTAAAGGTCTCTGGTTTCCCAAGGAGAATGTTGGTGCATCCAACAACCATGTTGGTCCATCCATGCTGCCCCCTTCCTTGTGTTTTGTCTGTTGATTGCCTTTTGGATATGTGCCATCTTTCCTCAGGAGCCAGAAGAGACCACAAGATTATCTTGGCTTTGGGTGGTGGTGGTGTGGGGGTGATTTCTACACCCAGCAAAGTTGGTTTATAAGAAAAGGTAAAGCCGCTTGGAAGCAGTGAGTGCAGTGTGGCAGGAAGCGGCTGTTTCTGTGGGTTTCAGCACTCTCTCAATTTCTTTTTTTGAGACAGAATTGGGTTTTGGAAACTGATGTTTTTCTACCTTCCAGCTTTTTTTAATGAACTAAATGGGAAATGTTTTTAGCCAAAGAGCTGTGTGTTTTCCCACTTGAGGGGGGAAAAAATAGTAGAAAACTCTTTGGGTACAAACTCTGTCATTAGCTTATAATGTGAGTTCCCAGTCCCGGTGCCTGCCATGTCTTGAGCCATGTCTGGGCATGCCTGAGTGTGTGTAGAGCAAAGGTCCATCTAGCCCTGCATCCTGTCTCCAAAACTTTCCGCAGCCGAGTGCTGAGGGAAGCGTGAGAGCAAGCCTGTGGCGATGGAGCTCCGATTGCACATGGACTGTGGGATTAGAGGGCGGAAGAGAATAAAGCCCATTGTACTGCCCTTTTCTGGGCTGCGATACATGGGCAAGAAGGCTGGAGGGCTGTGGATAGGGCAGAGCATCTCACCCGTCTGCCTCCCCTCTCCAGATGCTGACTGCACAGAGATCAAGAACAAGTTTGTGGCGGCTCGCTCTCGCTTGCCTGTCATGTTCATTGCCACCCCTAAAGACCACTGGAGCTCCATGTGGACCCAAGAGCGACCTTCCGCACAGGTGAGCTGTGCCCTCTGTCCTTGCCCAATGGTGGGTGCTGGCTTGTGGCAGTTCCCCGCTCCCAGTGCTGGAGCCAGCTCCAGTGGCCCTCTGGGTGAGTGGGGTCCCTGCTACATCCAGGACTGCCGAGTTTTACCCTCTGGCTTTCATCCCTCCTCAGATCCTGCAGCGCCTTCTTGTGCTGGCCTCAGAGTCTCTCCGAGCCCTGGAGGAGCAGCTCATGGACCCACTTAGCAGCCAGGATGTGAAGGTAACCCCTTGGGGTACCAGCACAAGAGTTTTCAGACTCTGGCAATGTGTATTGGTCTTCAGTGGTGATTGCTGGGATGTGTTAGTAGGATCAGGCTGTGGCCATGCATGGTTGCCCCAGGATGGAGAGCAGGAAGGATAGGAGCTGGGACACTGGTGCCCCCCTGTGCTACCCTGCTTCTGGGGAACCCAGCTCTGGATAGAAATTTGGAGTGAAATACCACCAACTGGAAAACACTTATTTTGTATTCTCTGGTTTTCTCAGGGCGCATGGGGAAAACCTGGAGTGTTGCTGTGCAGAATTGGTCACATGTCCATGGCTGGAGCAAATGGTGCCTCTGGGAGGCACTGTCTTGATGTAACTTTGCAAATCTGGCTTGTGTGCTTGAGTCTAACCAAGTCCAGGGTGGTGGAGGTTTTTGTAGGATGCTAACAGGCACTTTAGGAAGATGTTATTTTGGTTTGAGCAGAGGACCAAGGCCATAGGTATTTTAAACCTCTTAATTTTCTCTTTTAAGTTAAAACATCCATTACTCAAAGGGACCGGGGACATGCAGACAGTTATTTGCCCTTTGAACGGAGATATGTGTGTTTTGAAGGGGAACTTGTTGGCATACCAAGTAGTGACTTAGGCAGCTGAAGCTGAGAGGACTCAAAAAGCCAAATAGTGGTTAGATATGACAGATTTACATTAGGAAAAAAACCCACATAGTGTGTTTTGTTTTGTTTTGCTTTTCTTGCCTAGGCAATATAAAAAGGATTTACTGATGTTGCTTTCAGTTCTGCTGTGTTTTGTGTTGGAAGTATTACAAGGCTGAGCTCTACTTGAGGCAGGGGCAGTGTGTTACTGAGTTGTGAAGGGGTGAGACACTGTACATGTGAGATGTGCCCCATGTGCTGCAGTTGCAGTGCCAGACCCAAGACAAGCTGTTGCCTATCCATAGTGTCCTCCCAACCCCTTGACTCAGCCTTCTCAGTCCTCCTTCCCCCTCCCCTCCCCTTAGCCATTGCAGCAGGATCCTTTCTTATCCCCAGGGTGTCCCTCTGCTCTGTGCCAGCATCCTCCCAGGCCCATGACATTCCTTAGGGGTAAACACAGGATGCTGTTTCCAGGGCTGATAATCTGTTTGTAAGCAAAGTGGTGATCAGAGGAGGGAAAAGCCCTTCCAGTGCAACTTGGAGTTGACTTCTTTTCCCTTGTATCTAAGAGGGTGCTCCAAGTTGGTTTTTATTGTCTTCATTTGAGTTGCTTGGGGACATGCTGCTCTTATGCAGATGAAGACATGGGTTTGTGAGATCTGTTTCTTTGCTCCCAGGGGAGTTCAATAAGCTGTGGACTTGGTCAGCTGGGAAAGTGGGGTCTGTGTGGACCACAGCTGGGACTTAGTGCTGGTCACTGTTCTTCATGTGTGTTCTCCCCAGCCTGGCTATAAACCAACTCTGAGCAGCGGGTTTTCTGCCAGCACCAAGTCAGGCGGTGTCCCATGCCTCTGTTCATGTCCCTGCATCATTTATTCCACAAAAACGTACACATATAAGTTTTTTTTCCATTTTAATATAGCTGTATCCACTGTGCCAGATCCTGCCTGTCCAAATATTTATGTATCTGGGATTGCTCCCCTCCATTAACAGGGCTTGCTCTCACTCTCTGTCTGCTTTAGGGAAGATGCTGCTGCCCACTGGGGCAACTTCTGTTGGACGCATGGGACCATCCTGTTATTACACAGGTTCTCATGTCCCCTGAGTGTCATTTGGCTCCTGTTAGCTTCTTGACTCCCCTCTTCGTTATGACACTCTGTCATGTGCAGTGTGGTTACCTGCCTCAGCTCACCATCTATCCTCCTCTTGACTGCCCACCGCACTGTTGTGCGCTCAGGTGGGCTTCCTGGGGTCTCTGGTCAGGGTTGGAGAAGACCATGTTGGCCCTGTGGCAAGCTCTTCTGCAGGGACTGTCCCCAAGGCCTGGGGACAGTGGTTAGATTTCTCTGCTGAACTGGGAAACCAATAGGGTGGAGAGTGTAGTCCTTCTGACTAGATGTCTGATGTAAGTAGGGAGCATCTCCCTTCTGTAAAGGTTGAGCTTGCTGTACAGTTGGGCTGTGGCAATCAAGTATGTCCTCCCTGATGCACTTTGGTCCAGAGAACATTTAGCCTGTCCATGAGGAAATGGCCATGGGGGAAGCACCTTGTGCTCATCAGACTCCGTGTTACAGCACTTGCATGGAGTATAGGGGGGTGAGTGTCACATCCTTCTGATGTGAGCAGAGCCCATGCTGGATCAGGGACATGTCTCAGCCCAGAGGGAGCAGGGGACCTGTATGGGCTGGAGCTCCCCGTGGCTCCAGTACAGCTGTATTTTTCTTGTGGATGTTTTGGCAAACTTGACATTAATCTCATGAAAGTTTTGGCTTTGGTTTACAACTTTCTAAGGGGAAGGGAATAAAATGCAAGCAAGGAGTTGGGAAATGTCTCTCATCTCTCTTCTTCACCTGTGTCCTATAGTAGCGGCGGTCTTTTCTCCCTGCAGATGATCTTCCGCCCTCCTTTGGACTTCTATGATGTCCTAATCCACCTGAATGCAAACCAGATTCCGCGGCATCTGGAGAGCGTGGACCGGCCACTAAAGTCATTTTCCCGGGGTGTGGTGAAGAACAGCACTGCAGTGAAGATCCTCTTTCCTGTGGTGGATTATGACCCTGTACAGTGCTACCTCCAGGAGCTGAGAGTAAGAATGGCCCTTTGGGGAGGCACAAGGGGCTACCTGCCTAAGGGGGAAGCTGCCTTCTGATATTCAGGTCATTAGTTGCCTGCCACTGCAGTTGGTGGTATCTTTATGTGTTTTGCATGTGATGGTCACTCTTCTGAATTTGAAAGCATCTTGCATCTGAAATTGCTTCTTCAGCAGAAGACGTAGTAAATGCATCACATCTTCCATGAAAATGGGAGTGCTGCTGATGTGAGAATGACCTCAGATACAAAGCACCTGGAGTCTTTGCTGAAGAATATGATACTTCAGTGCAAAAGTATCTTTAAGCCATTTGTCTCAAGTCCATTAGTTGACTTTTCATGGCTTCTTGCACCAACTGGGGAGCATGATGGACAGCAGCTAGTCATATTTTCTGGGGGGATGTAGGGGAATCCGTGGCATGGTACCAGCAGGGCTCTTGTTAGGCCGATGGTTGCATGTGCCATAGAGGCTGAATATTTGTCACAGGATGGTTTCTCCTGGGCTAGTTACATGCACGATGGCAGGGGATGTTGATAATGTGGGTATATGGAGATCATCAGTATACAAAGTTATCAGCCCAGTGCTTTTCCACCACGTAGCCATACCGAAGTCCCAGCAGGCTGGGGAAATAAGCAAGATGCTGGGTGGCAGCAGGGGTCCACACCACATCTAGACAGCCAGTACTTTGCAGATGTGCAGCCTCTGCCTCTTTCACCTTTCCCAGCTTTGCATGCAGTAATTGAGTGAATGTTGGTGTGCAGAGAAGTGGGGCTGCGATGCCCTTTTTTCAAAAACTGGCTCAAGTTTCAGGTACCGTCATCCCTTACCCACAGAAGTACTGTGAACAGCGTCAGAACTGCCATAGGAATCATAGGCTGACTTGGGAAGTAAGGGTACTGCAGAGGTCTCCGGCCCTGTTCCCCACTCAGGGCAGAGCCAGCTTTGACATTAGAGCAGGCTGTGGAGAACCCAGTCCTATTGAATGCCAACTGTGTCTAGGGATGGAGATTTCTCGCCTCCCTGTCCCAGTGTTTGGCCACCCTTGTGAAAATGTGTTTTCTAATATCTGGAGGATTTCCCATGTTGCAGCATATGTTTGCTCTTCAGGTCCCTGTGGCAGCTGGGCTACGCTAGTGGCAGCTTGCTGGAAGACAGAGCTGGAGCTGGGGGACTCCAGCTTTACCTGTTCTCTGTCAGCTCCTGGCTGGCCCTGCCAGCTCTCCTGGACAGCATGGCAGGTCAGAGGGCTTTCCTCTTGCCCTTCTCCTGACTGACATACCAGGAGGGTTTTGTTTGCCTTCCCTAACGCTTCTCTTCCCTGAAGATGTGGCAGCTTATGTCCAAGCTTGCGTTGGGGAAGGAGATGTGTCTGCAAAATTAAAATGGGTTTTGGGTGGTGTCTCTTCTCTTTCTGGGCTGCCTCTTGCAGGCTTTGCAGGGTTTAGAATTTGCTGGTGCCCCAGTTGGCTAATTCTACACAGCCACTGAGCGTTTCTCTGCTGCCACTGCCAGTCTTTGTGGTGGTGGCAGCTGCAAGGAGGATCAGCAGAAAGGGCCAGATCTTGCCTCCAGGTCCATAGAAGGAATTGTAGAGATGCCTGAATCTAGTTCAGGGTGGAAGATGCTGGGCCCTTTAGGTTCAAGCTCCCGTTTCACCTTAACCCACGTAGGAGGTGGCCAAAGAAAACTTGGAAGGGTTTCTTTGAAGGTTTCCTCAACCCTAAGCACAGTGCCATTACCTCCCACAACACCTGCCAGCTGCATTTCATGCTGATCTCTGCCCAGTATCACTGCTGTCACCACACTCCTTTCCAGCACCAACTTCTTGCTGCATTTGGATCATACCTGGGGCTCCCAGCCTTCAGGATGACAATGAGCTGAAGCCAGGGAAGCAATCTGCTGTGGCTTCAGTAGAGCTGCCAGTTCTAGCAAGGTGTGAGCTTGGTCCTTCTGTCATACACAGAAGGTTGGGCAGGCTAGCAGGGGTCAAGGAGGTGAGAGACAGAGATGCATGCGAGACCTTTTTAAATTGAGGAAGACCTCAAAATTGTATCACAATTTTCCTGTGAGTAGTGTGGCTTGTTTAGCTGGACAGTCATGGATGAGAAGAGAGGGGAGAGAATGTGCTCAGTGCTTTCCCACCTTTGGGAAGGAAAGCACCTTTGATGTTGGAGGTCCCACAGGATGTGCTGCAGAGAGTATTTGGGGGAGTTTTTTGGGATCCAGGATATGCAAGAAGGAGGGGGAGAAGCACCCTGCACAAGACTTTTAGAAGGGAGCAGGAAGCACAGCGATAGGGAACCATTCACTATTTCACTGTATCCTGGTGTCTGGATCTAAGGAGGAATAGCAGGACTGGCCCCTGTCGTCTCTTCCCTGTGTGATGAGGATTTGACCTGCCACCATGAAACCTCAAGCAAGAGGCCTAGATGTGGGTAGGAAATGGAGTGGCTTAAGCCTTAAGACCTTCTCCATGCCATGCTGGAAGGAGGGATTAGACTTGAACAGAGCCTTTCAGCAGCTGCCATGGCACTGGAGGTGCCTGCATGCATGGGCTAGAGCCTCTGTGTCTCTGGAGGGGTCAGGGCTAAGCAACTCTCACGGAGACCTGGCAGGAGGCTGACTTTGTGCTTGAAGAGGAACTAGAGACTGTTGGACAAAGGCGATGGGGAGGGCAGGCTCCTTTGGGGAGGCACTTAACAGGCTTGCTGCAAATCACGCTGTATATCAAGGCACTTGATCAGGAAACTCACTGGAGTGTGTTGCAGTTTATATAGGACTTCTGTGCTTTGTCAACTCAGTGTCAGCAAATGGCTCCATTTGCTGGTGCAAAGGTGAAAGGTGCAGAAGAGAATTCCCTGGAAAGCAACTTTCATTATCCTTTAAGTAATTATGACTTAATTGATCCAGTCAATGGTGACATCCAAGCTGAATTTTTACTGTCTGTTTTCTCTCATACGGGTAATATTAGACTTGGAATGGGGTTTGGTTGAGTTACAAATTACAGCTGGTCCTAAATCCAATATACTAACATCTCACTGAAGAAACACAGATATGAGCAAAGGTCACATTACCTTGTTGGAATCAGTGTTGTGTTTGCTTGATGTCTCGTTCTTTGGTCCGAGGGTGCTCACGAGGGAACAGATCAGGAACAGGTCACAAGTTTCTCTGAAGAGTGAGCTATGGGGCAAAGAGCCTGAAATTTGCCTTGGCAGCCCTGGCTGGGGGTGCTTTTCCTCCTCTTGAAGACCTGAGATAGGCTGTGTTCCCTTGTGGCCATTGTACTGGAAGTATCTTGCAGGACCAGTTCACTTCGCTCTTGTAGCTTCCAGATCAGTAGTGGGCAGACCTGATGGGGCTGATGAGTATCTCTTTCTGGGCAAGCAGATGTTTCTTCTGGAGAAAATCAGAGGTGATGCTGCACGTGTTCTGCAGTAACTCAGCAGTGTCCACCTGTGGGGGAAGGCTTCAAAAGCTGACTTTTCACTGCAGGGTGACCAGCAAGCAGGCGATGCATGCTGTCAGTCAAAACTACCCCATCAGAAATTATCCAGTTTCACATCTCAGTGTATCAGTGTTGTTGCTTGAAGGCAAGACCTTTGCATCAAGGTCTTGACCTGTTTTGATGTTCTTCAGTGGCCTGACTCTT
>NW_010535804.1:0-1361 GCF_000687285.1 Phaethon lepturus
TGCAGAAGCCCCGGGCGTAACTTGGAAAAGAAATACAAAGTGAAGTTTGGGGGGAGCGGGGAAGCGGTGGGGAGCGGGTGGGGGTCAGCGGGGAGGTCAGGGGATGAAAAATGCCTCTGCGAGAGCCCCGGCGAGCTCTGCGAGCAGCAGCATCCTCGGTCGAGCCCTCCGCGGGCGCGGGGGCAGGCGGGGAGGGCAGAGAAAGAGGTAGATTAGCAGCCTTCTTCCTTTTTCTTTTTTTTTTTCCCCCTCCCTTTCTTTCCTTTTTTTTTTTTTTCCACCCCTCTCTCCGCCTTCACAAGCTTCTCGAAACAAATATCACCGGCGCCCGCCGAAGGAAAAAAAAAAAATCCGCACTGTATAAAAACGTAACTAAATTATTTAAAATTAATTTGCACTTTAACTTCCGAAACAATTTTTCAAATCCCATTGCCCGTGAAAATAGATGTTCAGATCCGCCGTTTAATTAAGGCAGAGTCTCTAGCAGGGAAATAAAACCCCGAACGTCCCATTTTCGTATTTGTTGCAAATGTATCTAAGGCAGAGCCCGGCTCCGCGGCACTCCGCTCGTGGCGGAGGAGGCTCTCATCTCGCCTATGGGAGATGTATGGTGTATTTTAAAGTGTTTTTATCTGCATATAGTTAAATCTTCTTGCTGTTCTAACTAATCTGTTGGAGAGGGTTTCTTTAGCTCTTTCCTGTCAGTCTAACTTCCCAAGTGTAACAGATGCCGCTCTCAAGCGGTCCTTTCTGCTGCTTTTCTTTATTCAGCCTCGCATATTTCTCCCCATGATCTGGGTTTCCATAGAGAGGGGAATAAAAGGGGGACCATGGCCACAAATCCCCTGCCCCATGCGGAATAAAAGAGCCTTATTCAATAGACGACCCCGTCTGGACATGGGAGAAAAATAAGTACATGCAAAGCTACTGTTGCAAGAATTTGTAACTTATTTTTCATAGACTGCAACCCATTAAAGTTTTAAAAAAAAAAAAAGGGAAAAAAACGTTTCTGGGTTTGGACTGTACGCTCCAGCCCTCTGAGTGTCTCCGCACTGGAGGGACCCGCGTTTCCCCAACAAATAATTCGGTTTAATATCTTTTTTTTTTTTTTTTTCCCCTCGCTGCTAAATCTTTGGCATGAGAAAGACCGCACAATAGCTGAAGGCAGCCTGCCGTCCTGGGGCAGCTAGAAGTCGCTATAGAGAAAAACCCCGCTTTGCGAGAAAAACCCCGCTTTGCGAGAAAAACCCCGCTTTGAGGCGAAGGAGCTGTAATTGTGTCGAGTCCCATTCGCCCGGCGGAGGCACGGGGGGACCGAGAGTTTTGGGGGGTCACCCCGGCTCCGTGGTTCAGACGTGCCT
>NW_010535804.1:1785-1997 GCF_000687285.1 Phaethon lepturus
GGGGGAGGCGGGGGGGGACCGAGGGTTTTGGGGGGTCCCCCCGTCTCCGTGGTTCAGACGTGCCTTCCCCTTCGTGGGCAGCGGCAGGAACGGCGACGGCACCCACGCGTGGAGCCCGCGGGGCGGTGGCATCGCCGGTGGGGCAGGGGTGGCTCTCCCCGGCACCAAACCCACAGATTCCCCTTTAAGAGCTATAGCTAAAACGTCGAGGG
>NW_010535804.1:2115-2362 GCF_000687285.1 Phaethon lepturus
CCCAGCAGCGGGAGGGACGGGTTTCTTCTCATGGCAGATATATATATATTTCAGAGATATTAAATGATAAGATAATTTAGAGATTAGATACTAAATTTTAGAGATTTAATTTTTTTCTCTCTCTCATTGTTCATCTGCGGGAAGGGGGGGAAGAAAGAAAGAAAGGGGGGGAAAAAAGGTCTAAAAGGGGTTCGTTTTGATTGTGTTTAATACAGCATGAAGCTCGGAGCGGTAAGCTGTGCCTCGG
>NW_010535804.1:2556-2799 GCF_000687285.1 Phaethon lepturus
CAGGAGTTAAGGTTTTCATTGTGCACACCCAGGCGCGGGGACCAGCCACCAGCTCAGCAAGCGGGGCTGAGAAACCGGCTGCTGGATCTCCGGAGGGGCTTTGTGAGAACCCAACCTGCACGGGGGAAGGATAGGAGGGAAAAAAAGAATTTACAGGGTATTAGCAGAAATTAGCCGATACCGACACAAGCTCAATTAGTTAATTTTTTTCTTTTTCTTTTTCTTTTTTTTTTTTTTTTTTTT
>NW_010535804.1:2873-3512 GCF_000687285.1 Phaethon lepturus
GCCATCCCAGAGCCACGGCCAGGAGATGGACTGCCAGATTGCAAATTCAAATAGTCCTAATGTAAGAATGAATGCAGCAGTGTGTGTGTCCCCCCCTCCCCAAATCTCTCCGAGCACCAGCCCGGTAGGAATAAGCCCGGCACGGAGGGAGCGTTGCTGCGGCGGGGCAAGGCTAGGCAGGGACAATAAAGCCAGTCCCGGGCAGAGAAATCACAAGGTAAATAGCATTTATATTCTAACTGCTGCGGTTTCCAAAGCGTTTGGGGCGACTCTTCTCTCCTCTGCTCGAATCGCTTGTTATTATTATTATTAATTTGATTATTTGGTTTTTGTTTTCCACGTTGTTAATGTTTGAAAAATGTACTTGCTGGGGGAAGAAGAAAGAAAAAAAAATGTCGTTCATTTGTGCGCTACCACCTCATGCTCAGGTCACTGTTAATTTTTAGCTGGGTCGGTTTGTAGCAGGTATTGTCTCGAACATTTGGTTGGTTTGCAGTCGAGAAAAAAAAAATATTCCGGGAAGTCTCTCCAAAGTGCACCTTTTTTTACCGTGGGACCAAGTTTTGTCGTTTATTAAACCCACGTATTGAAAAACGTCGGGTTTTGTTGTGCTTAATCGAGAAACGGGGATGGCGAGAG
>NW_010535804.1:3559-4727 GCF_000687285.1 Phaethon lepturus
TTCATGCCAGCCTTTGGGGTCACGGTGGGAGCTAATGGAGCTGCACACCAAGGCGGGTCACCTCCCTTCTACGTAGGCACTTCCCTCACCGTGCCATCCAGGCAGGCGTGGGGACAAGAACGCGCTTTTCAGCCCGGACCGAAATCCCCTGGGTTTGGGGGTTGGTGGTTTTTTTGGTGTTTTTTTTTTATTGTTGTTGTTTTTGGTTTTGTTGTTGTTTTTGTTTTCCGAAGTGTGTTCCCCCACCCGCGCAGGCTCTCCCCGCAAACAGGGGCGGGGGGGTCAGCGATAGGGGCGGTGGGATCAGCGATGGGGAACCCTGTGCGCGGGGGGGCCGGGGCCAGCCCCCCCCAAATCAGAGGCCGCCCTGCCTGCATTCCAGCAGTGATGCCAACAGGGCTCCTGCGCGGGCAGAGCTCGGCGAGCTCAGAGGAAGGGGCTTGCTTTGGCACTCGCTGGCACGCTGTTTAACCTCTGCTGACTAATGAGACATTGAAGACAAATAGCTCTATTCCTCGGATGACAAATACCTGCATTGTTGGTTGTTAGCTTGCTGCACAATTTCAATCTGTTGTGTTTTTTTGTTTCTTTGGTTTGTTTCTTTGTTTGTTGTTGTTTTTTTTTTTAAACTATACGTTTTCCAGCTTTAGCATCCAGTGTGCAAAGCATCCAGTGATGCTCCTGACCCTGCAGAGCATCCAGTGATGCTCCTCATCCCGCAGAGCATCCAGTGATGCTCCTGACCCTGCAGAAGGATCTAAACGTCTCCTGCATTTTGAAGCGCCTCATCGTTCCTAGATTCACGTTTACGAATAAGTCGATGGTGCTGCTAATTCTGTGTTTTCTCGAAAAAAAATGTTTACGGCTTGGTGGAAAGTTTACTCCCCGCTCCATTCAGGTCGCGCCAGCCAGAGCTGGTGGAAAATGGGAGCTCTCGGGCCGGGCTGCGTGGCTAACAGGCGTTTCCTCCGCGCATCGCGCTTGGGGGGATGCGGAGGGACACGAGGCGCTTCAGGTGTCACTTGCGCACTCGGGGACGCCCCTGTGCAGGTGAATGCTTTTGCGTGGGGCCGCGCAGAAGACAAAGGCTGTGCCCACGCCAGAGCTCGGACCCTCCCCGGGAAGCCCGGCCGTAGGCAGCCCCCTGCCCCGCAGCCTGGGGGTGCCT
>NW_010535805.1:0-216 GCF_000687285.1 Phaethon lepturus
AGAGCCTGCACGACCGCACGCAGGCCAGGCTCTGTGTGGAGCGTGAGTACCGCGCCAGGGATGGGGACAGGAACAGGGACGGGGATGGGGAGAGCACCAGCCTGCTGCAAGGATGCTGCAGGCTGGAGGAAGGAGCATGGGCAGAGCTGGTACTTGGCTGGAAGGGGTGGTCAAGCAAGGAGGTGAGCGTGGAGGTCAGGGATGGGCAGGGGTGGG
>NW_010535805.1:417-640 GCF_000687285.1 Phaethon lepturus
TTCGAGAAGGAGACGGCCCCCTTCCACCTGGAGCTGTCTCACCCTGGTGTGCCCGGGGTCTGGACACGGGACGGCATCCGGGTGAAGCCCAGCAGCACGTGCCGGATCAGCGCCACGGGCTGTGGGCACAGCCTGACGCTGGAGGGGCTGGCGCTGGAGGGCTCGGGCACCGTCACCTTCACCCCTGACACCCTGCGTTGCAGCGCCCGCCCGCTTGTGCCGG
>NW_010535805.1:728-967 GCF_000687285.1 Phaethon lepturus
CTGCGCATACGGTGTCAGGTGTCCCCTGTCCCCAAGGAGAAGGAGTGAGCTCAGCAGTGGGGACCCCCTGGCCAGGGTCGGGGTCCAGAGCCAGCTGGGACACTAGTGATGAATGTTTGCTCATGGTGGTGACCTGGGAAGTGCCACCCTTGCCCTATGCTGAGATGCTCCAGGCACAGGTCCCCATCCACACAGCCCCAAGGCCATGTCTTTCCCCTATGAAACCTCTTTCCTGTGTC
>NW_010535806.1:0-1445 GCF_000687285.1 Phaethon lepturus
CCTGCCCTGGCCCGGCCCCAGCCGGGGCTCTGTGCCCGGCTCGTGCCAATCGCCCCTCTTGGCCCGGCTGAGCTCTCCGCTGGGCATCAGATATCCCTTCGCAAGCAAATTTAAATTTAGTTTGTCTAACGAGGGACAAACACGGGAGAAGGAGCTGAAATATCAGAGAATATTGTTTTAGCTGAGGGGGAAAAGATGGTTCAATGGATGGAGATTTATGTTTTCACAACAAAAGAAAAGTCTGTTCAAGCACTGTCTTGGCCTCGGATAGCACCGAGGGACGCAGCAGGTGAGGCTCTGGGTTTTCTTTCCGTCTGTTTTTATCATCGCTGCCAATTTGCGCTTTTGAACACCGTGAACATGCTCCAGCTTTGGCCCATGAGCTCGGCACCTCCGGCCCAAGCGTCACACGATGCCGAGAGGGGCAGAGAGAGATGCCTCCTTGAAGCAGGCAGGCAAGAGGGAGGAGGATGCCTTCGCTTCCCCAGTCTTTGAGCATCGCTGTTGCTCCTGACAGTGGAGACCCCCTTCCAGCACATCACCACCAGTAACAACAGCTCTTTAGACTATGGCTGTTTCAGAAGAAACTTTGCAGAAATGGCAGAGATTTGGTGAAGAATTCTTTTTTTTTTTAAACATTCAATACCTACCCCAAAATTCTGAGCAGCTGAATTAGGAAATGCAAAGATCAGAGGCTGAGCAAAAATAGTGGGATTTCGGTGAAGTCTGGAGTATTTCAACAGTAGAGCGATCCCAGAGGCCTCACGGGGGGAGGAGTGCCGTTCACCAGCAGCGGGAGGAAGGGCAGCTCGTGCCGTACGACAGTGGTCCTGGGTCCAACTGCAAACAAACCAAAGGTTGGAGGACGGGGGTCCCCCCGGCAGGCATGCCTGGGAGCTCGTCTGTATTTCCAGGCAGTGGACGTGCAGCCCCACGCGGCTTCCCGTGCCGCAGAACAGAGCCCATGTCCAATGGCAACAGCTAATTAGGCAGAAGTGACTTTGATGTTCACAGGCATCACCCACTCAGTAATAGCTGCGAGCAGCGCACGTGCCTGCCCGCCACACGCCGGCACGGGAAATCAGGATCCGGCACGCGGGACGGGCCCACTCTGGTTTGTGTCCCCCCCGCATCGCCTCCTCCCCGGCCAGGATATTCAATCAGGTGCCGGTGATGGCTCCCACAGCAGCTCCAAGATGCAGTTTCTTAGTTTTTGGTGGAACAAGTGGTACTCACTTTTGAAAGGAGGTTATAAAAACATGTGTCTGAAGAGAATGTCGGGAACTTGGGTATTAATCTCCTCTAATTCAAAGACCACTCAAAATAAGCGAGACAGAAATATTGGCTGGGGTGAGAGAAGATGCCAGAGGTTGTATTGTGCACCACCAGCTTGGGTCAAGTTCAGCATAATAATTTAGCACAAAGAAAAAGAATTTTCAGTGTTC
>NW_010535807.1:0-341 GCF_000687285.1 Phaethon lepturus
TTCTCCCTGCAGTTGCCTACGAGTGAGATTGGTTATGAAAGTAGCACATCGGAGGCTTCGTCTAACGTTACCCAGCCCCGGGGCGGCTGCCCAGCCCACGTTTCCTTTCAGCTCTGGCGAGAGCGGCTGGGGGGACGGCGTTTGCCCCGAGCCAACCTGAGGATCTGACATTGCACCCTCCGGGCTGCTCGAGACCGCAGCCGAGGGCTCCCACAACGCGGCGCAGTTGCTGCTCCGGACCCAGCATCACCGCTTTACGCCAGGACAAACTGACGCTGCGGCAGAATCATCCAGGGGAGTCCGTCGGAGGCGGGGTTGACATCCCGTTCGGACGCTGGCCT
>NW_010535807.1:582-3764 GCF_000687285.1 Phaethon lepturus
GTCGGAGGCGGGTTTGACATCCTGTTCGGACGCTGCTCTTAAACCACGTCCGTCTGCCAGTGGCGCAGCCGCTATTTTTGGCCCTGATCCTGACTGCCAGCCCCGCTGCACAGCTCGGGTAGGAAAGCAGGACAAATGCAGCTTTGCAGCCTCCAGCCCTCCTTACTCTCCAGGCAAGAGCAGCTCCAGGCCCCCCCTCAGGACCTGAACCATGGCCAAGGATAAGCACCGAGGCCAGGGTCTGGCTCTGTCTCACCTTACATCAGCCACCCCAGAGCAAGGTGTCTCAGTTAAAATGAAAACTAAGCAAAACTTTCGTTATGAAAATAAAAAACCACATAAAGATCACCTGCCTCATTTCTGGCCCCATTTGGACGGGCTGCTGGGGCGGAGGGGGTCTGCAGAAGCGGTGGGGGGACCACACGTGCTGTGGACCAGCCTGCAGCCCCCCTTCTGGACTGATTTTTCAGTTTCAGCTCAAAACCTGGCAGGGCCTGTGGTTTCAGACAGCTCTGATATGAAACCAGATGCTCTCCCTTAGGCTCTCACTGCCAAGGAAATGCATCTCGAGCTCAGACTCCGCTTTCCAGCGACGCTTTGCTGCACCGCTTGCCTGCTGGCTGCTCCGGCAAGGCACGTCCCTGCCAGGAGACTCGTGCCCACGGAGGGAGAAGGCGAGGATGGCTCTTACAGCCGTTTCACTAACGAAACGCCTTCGCAGCTCGCACTGCAGCGGACGTTCATCTGCCCATCAGCATTGAATGAGCCCCGAAGCCCTTTGCTAAAGCTGGCGTGGAAGTTGAGCAGCTTCCTGGACACTAACGACTCTTTGGAGACTTCCTCGCCAACGTCACATTTCATTCTTCCTAAAGAAAGAAACGAGTTTTCCGGAAGCATCAGCTTTTTAGATTTAGCATCTCTCTTTCCATTCCCAGAGTCGGCTTTGGGAAAAACAATCAGAGGGAAAAAATAAGTGTGTTTTGAAAACTGCTGCCAGGTTTGCTCGCACAAACAGCCCAGCAAGTGCTGTCCACCTGAGGGGGAAATAAAAGCGGGCAGAGCTCAGGCTGCCAAATGTGGCCAGCCTGGGAGAGGCCAGGCGGGGAGCCGGCTACTTTCTTGAGGTGGAAGGGGCTGTGGGAGGGCAGAACTGCTCTCTGCTTCCATCCAGTCCCATTCGCCGAGCGAGACCACCTTTGTACAGTACCTTCACCGGCACAAGTCGCTGGTGGTGCGGCCCCTTCACTCCACAGACGTGCTCTCTGTCACCAGCTGGGAGAAAGCAGTTGACAGCAAATCCTTTACTCCTTTACAAGAAATTGGGGGTTTAAGCAGCAGTTTCAGGGTGTGTTCAGCATCTTGTGCTGTGGAGCAAGCAGCTCCCACGGGGCTGCGGTGAGACGTGCCCGGGCGGTTCATGAGCATGGTTGAGCCGGTGCCACAACGTCACGTTGCCGTTCCTCGCAGCGCAGCTAGTACGGGTACCCGTCTGCCTTGCCTGACCACCACGGGCACAACCTGGAGACCAAAGGATGAGGGACCACCACGGGTGTACCTGTATCCCAAAGCCTCAGTGGGGAATCCAGCGCTGTTTATAACTTAGGTCTTTTCTGCCCCAGGCAATGCAACGGTGTCTTAGTGCCAGGCTCTGCGCAGGGCCATGCTGCCGTTCGCCTCCATAGTGGAGGAGATTTCACCCAGCCTCTGCTGGAAGCTGCACTCAGGTGGCCACATCTGCCCAACAGTGGAGGGGGGGTCACTGGGGCTCCGGGAGGGCACAGGGCAATTGCCCACGGGCTTGGGGGGGGTCATCGGAGGAGGGTGACCAGAGCCAGAGTGACCCCAGCGTGTTGTGCGTTGGCATTGCCCTGGCAGCGGGGGACGAACAAGGTGACAACTGCTGACAGGGCTAAGACGGAGCAAGGAGAGAAGGGGATTAGCGAGGAAAGGGCAAGTATGTAACGTTGCACCAGGAGGACAAGGTCAAACAAGATTTAATTACGTGGTATGGGCAACAACAGAAACCACTGTTTTCAGTAGGACCATGACCACCCCCAGCAACGCCCGTCTGAAGAATTGCACTAGAGACTCACAGGCAAAACCCGTCCCAGCACAGATCACTCATGACAACAGCTCCCTTGGAGAGCT
The DNA here is from genome assembly GCF_000687285.1 of Phaethon lepturus. Classification (NCBI taxonomy): domain Eukaryota; kingdom Metazoa; phylum Chordata; class Aves; order Phaethontiformes; family Phaethontidae; genus Phaethon; species Phaethon lepturus. The sequence goes on from NW_010535807.1 coordinate 2,731, forward strand.
CCTGCCCAAACCATGTTTGATGGACGGTGCTGTCTTCGAGGCATGTCACACCTCAAAATAGAAAGATGTGACTCAGCCAACACAGCATCTGCCTTCAGAACAGCCATTAACACCAGCGAAGTGCACAAAAGCAAGAAAGCAAGTGGGAAAGCGACTCCCGAGAGCCCCACGTCGGGGTAGATGTGGCCAGCGTTAAAAAGGTTGGGCACAACCAAAGCGAGAGCCCTCTTGGGGCACCTCTCTCCCAAACACCTGGAGCAGCGGAACTCTCGTTTTGTGTGAAAATCAGAGCTCCCCTCTGCCAAATCCCCGCCGAGGCTGGGCACACGGCAGGGGCTGGGGAGGTGGATGCTGCTGCCCGCATCCCAACCGCCGGCTGCAAACCCTTACAGTGGTGACCAATAAAAAGGCTTTATGGCCCTGCCACCGCAGCAGCCATGCCCCGCCATGTATCAGAGGAGGGGGGGAAGTGGGAAGCCCGTATATCCCAGTGAGATGGCACACAGGGCATCCCCCACCAACGGGGCCGCAGACAGGTTTTACGTCGTGGTCCACGTCACCAGTGGAGCGAGATCATGTCCAGCACAAGCAGGACTGCTCTGAGATAGCATTCACAGGACTCCCGGAGGGAAAGCATCTGAACACAAAAGAGAAAATGGAAACTGCTGCAAGGGGGATGTGCAAGTTGGTGCCTGGCAATGGGGAACAGCGATCAGTCGCCTCCCCCACAGCCCTTGCATGAAAAAGAGATTATTTTTTTTTTGTAGCAAAAAAAGAAAGCAATGTTGCTGTCATACAACAACCTGAACATGTTCTCCCATAGGTCCAGGAAACTCCAGGAAAACCATTGCTAGCTGCCCTGTGCCATCTCATCCAGCGCCAAGAATTCTTCTCCTCTGTCCAATTTGGGGCCATCCCGCCAGGAATATGGGCTCTCCCAGACTGATGGACAGGCAGCAGGCAGCGAAGTCTCACACCTCTGTCTCTTTAGGAAACAGGACTGAAAGAACCAAAATATATGGCGAGATATTTTG
>NW_010535808.1:0-2607 GCF_000687285.1 Phaethon lepturus
TCTAAGAGAAAAATTAATGCAAACCAAACAGAGCAAAAAAAAAAAACCCACCCCAAATCAAAACAAAGAACATCCCTCTTCTGCCTGCACTGCGAGGGAATACATTAAAAACAAAGAAAAATAAACACACACCCCCCCGCCCTCCTTGCTGGAGCCGTTATTTATGGCAGCTTCTTTTTGGCTGTTTGCTTGATTCTCTTTTCCCCTCCTCCCTTCTGCATCCACTCCGAATAAACGCGGTTTTCCCTCTTTTTCTCCACCTCCTCTCGGGCTGCCCACTTCTCCCCTTCCTCCCCGGGCCCGGCGTGGGAGGAACTTGCCGAGAGTCAGCATTTGCTGAGCTCACAGTGCAGAAAGTGTGTTTTCTTGTCTTTTTTTTTTTTTTTTTTCTCCCACGTCCTTTCCTCTTTACAAATCTCTGTGCGTACTCTGCAGAGGGAACTGAAAAGCCCCAGTTAACCGGGGAAGGCTGTGATGTAAGTGGAATATTGCCAAAGCTGTGTATTAAAGTGTGCGCCCATGTAATAATAATACTAATAAAAAATCCAGCTATAGGCCGTCGACTAGAGAAGGTCACGAAGCATCCGCGGGTGATTTATGGACTCGGGGATGTTGTCACGAGCAGAGTAGGGGTGTGAGGGGGACATTTTTATTTGAGATTAATAACATCAACATACAGAACGGAAACAGGATTATTAAAGCGACTGAATGTTTCCCAAAACGAAAATATTTTTAAATGAGATTGCTTTTTCTTTCTCCCCTTCTTTCTCTCTTTCCGAGTCCTTCGTGCCAAAGTTGTGGTGATAAATCTCGGCGTGGCTTTAAAAATGCTTACGGCTCGATACCGTTAATTCTGATATCAAATCACTGCTGTGTGAATGATGTCCTCGTACACTATAAAGCACCTCCGTCCTCTCTCCCCACCCTTCGTGACGATCTTCTGACCACGTTGGAGAAACACGAAAAATCATATTCTGAATCCTTAAGGCTTTTCTGCCTTTCAGGAAAACGGCCTCCTGTTTTCCCGACTGTTATCCCGTTGTTGAACCCAGAGCTAATGAACTGCGTGTATTTAATCTCTTAAACGCATTTATCTCTGAAATTACCACCAGAATTTAACCAAAACCCTTCCCGATATACATCTGTTTAAAATCACATTCAGAGTTCACCACCAGCCGCGGAGAAACCGCCCACGGTTCACGCCAAACCGTTTCCATCACTAACGTGAATACCCGAACGGGCGAAGCGTTTCCCTCGCCGGCGGGTGCCCACGGGAGAAGGTGGAAGGAAATGCCGTGGAGACAGGGGATTGCATCAGATTTATAGAAATAAACCTGGTGTCCACCGCCGCCGATGGGAATAGTGGGTTACCGATGGAGGGAGAGGGGTGCAGACCCTGGAAAGGCTGCGATGGCTCGGATGGGAAATGCTGGGGCTTTTGTTCATTAGAGTCTATCTTCTCCCATTTCCACCCCAAGGTTTCTCCCTGTGATGAATTTCCTTGTCCACGCTTTTCTGACCGAAGTTTCATACTTTTTTTTTTTTCTCCCCTTTCCCCCCCCAGTTCTTCTCCTTTCTCAAAGCCCACCGCTGCTTCATATTTGCTGGACCAGACATCCGAGAATTGGTGAGTTTTGCCGAATATCCTACCTGGTCCCCTGTCTCTGTGTGTCTCCGTACCTCCCTCTGCATCAGGCTTGGAAGCCATTCCTTCTCTAAAGTCATCCAACGTGACTTTTTTCCTCCCCCCTTCACCAACCCCAGAATAAGCACGGCTGCCCTGGATTTCAGCTGAGTATTTTCATTTTGCTACTGGCTTGTCTTTAAACTTTGTGATTTATGGCCGTAACTTTGAGGGAGTGTTTTAAATGGGAGATATTTCCTGTACTCCCTTTGAAGGGAAACCCAGGCAGATTGCAACATTTGCTGCTGATTTCGTGACGAGTGCGAGGGAGTTACATTTTAAAGAAAAATAAGCTGCAACCAAGGCAAAGATGGCAATACACAGGCAACCTAAAAAAAACCCTACTTACAGGAGCTCAACATATAAACGTGCAACGACCTTCTTAACAGTTTGAGTTTTTTTTCTTCCGGCTGCCAGTTAAGGTTAAAACCAAATTTTGCACTTCAGAGGAGTTACTTGCAGAATCCGAGGTACTTCTGATTGCCTAGGTACTCCAGATAAGTCAGTGGAGATCCATATCAGAAACCTATAGAGTACTTCACCTACAGAGAAGTCTTTAAATAGTCCATGACTGGTTTTTATCTCTTTCCTTCCGTGGAATTTCAACGCCGGGGCTCCAAAATAGGAACTATCTTGTAGCAGTAGATTTATGCTGGAGCAGTTCATAAAAAGTCAGATGGGGGGGGGGGGGAAGTCGCAATAATAGTGTCCCCTGGTCGAAACCCTCACGTCTGGGATCCGAACGCTGCAGCCAGAACAATAGCTGGAAACACCGTAGTCCTTGGGATAAGACTTTATCCATCACCTAGAAAAGCTTGGCTGTCCAACCCAGAGTAAGTCCTCTCAAAAGTCAAATGTTTACTTGGACATCCTTCTTATTCTTTCCAGAGTTACCAGCCTAAAGGTGCACCCACAAAAAAAAA